>NC_079218.1:3524043-3824043 GCF_029633865.1 Lampris incognitus
AAAGAGAGTGAGAGAGAGCGAGAGAGAGAGAGAGCAAGCAAGAGAGAGTGACAGAAAGAGAAAGAGAGAGAGAGAGAGAGAGAGAGAGAGAGCAAGCGAGAGAGAGTGACAGAAAGAGAGAGAGCAAGTGAGAGAGAGAGAGAGAGAGAGAGAGCAAGCAAGAGAGAGTGACAGAAAGAGAGTGAGAGAGAGCGAGAGAGAGAGAGAGCAAGCGAGAGAGAGTGACAGAAAGAGAAAGAGAGAGAGAGAGAGAGAGAGAGAGAGAGAGAGAGAGAGCAAGCGAGAGAGAGTGACAGAAAGAGAGAGAGCAAGCGAGAGAGAGAGAGAGAGAGAGAGAGCAAGCGAGAGAGAGTGACAGAAAGAGAAAGAGAGAGAGAGAGAGAGAGAGTGACAGAAAGAGAGTGAGAGAGAGTGACAGAAAGAGAGTGAGAGAGAGAGAGTTCATGTCTTTAATGAAGAGTTACTTGTGCTGCTATTGAACAATAAAGAGCACTGTTTGGAACGATCAGCCTGTTTATTTAGTAGCTAGACCCAGACGCTATCAGGCTTACATACAACAGCCTGCACCTTGCAATCAGTGTATTATGATGGGCAAACAGCCCAAGAGCAAAATAGTGCAACACTGCTCACTTTGCTGTAGCCTGGGCTACATTTGGAGGTTGGCAGGTCGGCTTGGGTGGTTAATTAACGCATATTTTAGCGGGTCAGGTGGTGTGCCTTGGCTCTCATAACGGGTCGGATGGGTGTGGGTATTAAAAAACCCTGACCCGTGCATCAATACCACCTACCTTATATTTTGTAGGTCCCCCTCATGCCACCAAAACAACTCTGACCCGCGAGGCATGGACTCTACAAGACCTCTGAAGGTGTCCTCTGGCAACGCCGTTACCATGAAGGGCTGTACTACATCTGCAACAACATTAAGGTAGGTGGTACATGTCAAAGTAACATCCGCATGAATGCCAGGACCCAAGGTTTCCTACCGGAACATTGCCCAGAGCATCACACTGCCTCCACCAGCTTGCCTTCTTCCCATAGTGCATCCTGGTTCCATCTCTTCCCCAGTAAATGATGCACATGCACCCGGATGTCCACATGATGTAAACGTGATTCATCAGACCAGGTCACCTTCTTCCACTGCTTCATGATCCAGTTCCGATGCTCACGTGCCCACTGTAGGTGCTTTCAGCGGTGGACAGGCGGTCATCATGGACACTGACCGGTCTGTGGCTTCACAGCCCCATACAGAGCAAGCTCTGATGCACTGTGTGTTCTGACGCATGTCTATCATAACCAGCATTCACTTTTTCAGCAATTTGAGCAACAGCAGCTCTTCTGTGGGATCGGACCATACAGGCTAGCCTTGGCTCCCCACATGCATCAGTGAGCCTTGGGTGCCCATGACCCTGTCGCCAGTTCACTGGTTGTCCTTCCTTGGACCACTTTTGGTAGGTACTGACCACTGCATACCAGGAACACCCCACAAGACCTGTCGTTTTGGAGATGCTCTGACCCAGTCATCTAGCCACCACAATGTGGCCCTCGTCAAAATCACTCAGATCCTTATGCTTGCCCCTTTTTCCTGCTTCCAACACATCAACTTCAAGAACTGACTGTTCCCCTGCTGCCTGATATGGCCCACTCGTTGACAGGTGCCACTGTATGTTATTCATTAGCCTGTCAGTGGTTTTAATGTTTTGGCTGATCGGTGTGTGTGTGTGTGTGTGTGTGTGTGTGTGTGTGTGTGTGTGTATATATATATATAAATTGGCAGCCGATGAGTGTGTGACGCACGAAACAAGCTTGTACTGAAATGCATTAAAGCTTTTTCCCTACATCTATCTTAATATTCCGCTCCTCGTTTGTTCAGCACTTTTATCAACACCACTGATGGTTTCCGGCAAAAAAAGCCCTATAAATACATAAATAATACATATATATATATATTCCTAATTTGTTTGTATTTCACTTTCTAAATTGAATTGAATTAAAGAGGGATGCAGAGAAGAGCAAACCGCTGCTTGCTCAAATCACACAGCCACAGCTCAGTACTCGCTGTAAGCCTCTTTCAGGTTTGCTGGCATATCCCTGCTAGCTGCCTGATTGGGAACATGAACGTTTGCACGAGATAAGTCACGGTCTTCAGCGATTATGTCACAAACATTGCCTTCATCTTCTATTGCTTTTGACTGCCGCCGTTTCTCACTTGCTCTCTTTTGCCAGTGGACATCTCTAGTCCCACTCTTTTTCTGAGAATTAAATGCTTGACAATAATAAATGTCGCTGGGACACTCAAAATATATTCAGCAGTCGTGCGGCACATCCCAGACAGAGTCCACATTGAAATAAAAGCAGAGCATGCACGTCTGTCTATGAATCTCACAATGATTTATACATGGATAACGGAACAATTTCCCAACCTGTCCCGTGTTTAGAAAACCCATCATTTAGTAGATAGCTAATTTATGATCTGGTCAGGGTCATTGGTTATTTAAGTGCAGCTACCCACGCTACACTTCTCCGCCAGGCACTTTTCTCTTTGGCGAGTCGATTAACCTCACTTGCTGCAAGAGGAAGTGGATGGGACTCTGCTTGGGTTTGGGGGGCTAATGCAGAGTGGCTGCTCCCTCCTCTGCAGTGACTGCAAGGCCCAGAGGTCAAACCTGCCCCCTCAGTGCCCGCGCCAGCCTGCTGATCTTTATTCACAGCTACAGCGAGCACATAACTCACCAAGATAACACCCTCCCTTGCTCTATCGGCACTGGGTACCAAGTCAAATTCTATTTTTAATATTTGCAGTGGCTTTAAGCGAAAGCCTGTAAAGGATGCAAGCAATTTTTGGAAGCTTCGAGGATTCTCATCACACCTATACTGGGGTAAAAATAAACAGTTTAATAGTTTTATTATTATTAGGTCAAGTCAGGTCAAGTCAGTTTTATTTGTACAGCCCTAAATCCCAATTTAGTCCTGGAGGGCTTTACAATTGGATTACATTCTTCAGGAAGAGCATGAGAGGAAGGATACCTCTTCTAGGATGGACAGACCGGCTATAGATGCCAAGTGAACAGAGTAGACACACAGTAACAGACAAAGAGAACACAAGTTACAGCAAAACAATGCAAAATATATGCCGTTATTACAGTGGCACCACGGTGGCGCAGTGGTTAGCCTGGTCGCCTCACAGCAAGAAGGTCCTGGGTTTGAGCCCCGGGGATAGTCCAACCTTGGGGGTCGTCCTCTGTGTGGAGTTTGCATGTTCTCCCCGTGCCTGTGTGAGTTTCCTCCCACAGTCCAAAGTCATGCAGGTCAGGTGAATCGGCCGTACTACATTGTCCCTAGGTGTGTGTGTGTGTGTGTGTGTGTGTGTGTGTGTGTGTGTGTGTGTGTGTGTGTGTGTGTATGTGTGTCAGCCCTGTCATGGACTGGGGGGCTGTCCAGGGTGTCTCCCCCGGTCGCCCAATGACTGCTGGGATAGGCTCCAGCATCCCAATGACCCTGAGTAAGGATAAGCGGTTGGATAATGGATGGATGGATGGATGCTGTTATTACATAAATTATAGCAAAATAAGTGAAACAATAATTTATAATGAAACAATGTCGACTATGTATGTTATTATGACTATTATTTGCTTTACAGCAGAAGCTAAAGATAAATTTCAATCAATTTGGAACATATTAAGGGCATTTTAAAAGAAAACACAAGGGATGGGCATTATTAATCATGGGCAAATGTGTTATTTGGCAGATTACTACAGATTAATTATGCATTTTAGTTGCTTAATTGCGACTGTTAAAATAATGAAGGCTGTTGCTTCTTCTGTAGGTAACTGAGCATGTCATTTTAGAGAGGAGGTGCTAATTCAACTGGAGTGAGGCAGGCATTATAATGTTTATGCCCGCTTCAAATCACTTCAGTCTGTCGCCCCGTCAGTCTGACATGAGACAAGGCTCACCTGAGCAAGTGGCGGTGATTCAGCAGACAGAGCCGTATGAAAATCCCCACCTCTCTGCTACTCTTCTTATGTCTCCACATTCAACCGCGACCCCAATCCCAAGAAACAAATGCACAAATTGATTTTGAGTTTTCTGAATGAAAATTGGACAGACATTACAGATGTAGGATGTTAGAAAACTAAGATATTACAAATGATTAGAATCAGATCAAACTATATAATCTTAGAGTGTTTTCATAGAGTAGGCAGATGGGCAGCACAGTGGTGCAGTGGTTAGCTTTGTCGCATCCCTGCAAGAAGGTCCTGGGTTCAAACCCCGGGCTTGTCCAACCTTGGGGGCCATCCCAGGTCGTCCTCTGTGTGGAGTTTGCATGTTCTCCCCACGGCTGCGGTGGGTTTTTTCCGGGTGCTCCGGTTTCCCCCACCATCAGAAAGACATGCATGTTAGGGTTTATACTCCTGTCTGTGCCCCTGACCGAGGCATGGCAAGACCAACTGGAGTTGGTCCCCAGGTGCTGCACGGTGGCTGCCCCCTGCTCCTAGCTACACAGCTAGGATGGGTTAAATGCAGAGAAACAACTGCCCCAGGGGGATTAATAAAGTATCTCAAAATCCCCCGCCCCCCCAAAAAAAACCCAAAAACAACTCTGAAGGACTGATGGTTCACAATTTTGAACCCCAGGACTGCCGAGGTAATCCTGGTTTGTCCAACTCAGTGTCAAAGACAAAAGGGTCATATGCAATTTATCTGTAGTTCCCAAAATACGACCATTACCAACAATCTATTACATGCATATGCTGCATGTCAGCTAGTATGGCAGAGCCAGATGTGACACATGCTCTATATACACGTGTTCTCATAAGACTACATGTCAGCGTATCAAATCCCATTCGCTCATGCATATTAACGCATTTCAACGTAGTGATGAATGAGCACACTGTTCAGGACACACGCTCACATCATACACTACAATACTCACAGATTAGAGACAATTCAGTTACGTATTAAGGGAGGGGTGATTCAATTCAGGATTAGGTTAGAGGTGGTTACGTTTCGATATAAGGTTAGAAATGTTTATGTCGGGTGTCCAGGTCACATAGTGGTCTATTCTGTTGCCTTCCAACACGGGGATCGGCGGTTCGAATCCCCGTGTTACCTCCGGCTTGGTTGGACGTCCCTACAGACACAATTGGTCGTGTCTGCAGGTGGGAAGCCGGTGTGGGTGTGTGTCCTGGTCGCTGCACTAGCGCCTCCTCTGGTCGGTCAGGGCGCCTTTTCAGGGGGGAGGGGGAACTGGGAGGAATAGCGTGATCCTCCCACGCGCTACATCCCCCTGGTGAAACTCCTCACTGTCAGGTGAAAACAAGTGGCTGGTGACTCCACATGTATGGGAGGAGGCATGTGGTAGTCTGCAGCCCTCCCCGGACCGGCAGAGGGGGTGGAGCAGCGACCGGGATGATTCGGGAAATAGGGTGATTGGCCAAGTATAATTAGGGAGTAAAAGGGTAAAAAAAGAAAAGTGTATGTTAGATATTACATGAAGGATGGTTAAGTCTATGTATAAGGTTAGATGTAATTATGCTTTGGTATTATGACACAGATGTTAAAGGTATTGAATGGTGTTTTTGAGCACATCTCTATACACCACTATACACCACTATACGGCACTTTACATCGTTATACATCATTATACAGCACTATACACCACAGGAAGAAAAGCGGGTCCTCGTACTGTTGCAACACATGACCGAGGATGCACACCAGAAACATGGCAATGGCGTTAATACACATTTCCTCAGATAAAAAAACACTACGAAGTAGAAAGCAGAAGAAGACAACAGCATGTCGACCGGAGGAAGTGAGACAGCTGCAACAAGAGCAAAGAAACACAAGCCTGACCACAATGTAGGACAGAGAAAAATAAAAGACATATTTGTTAGCCCTCAAGGACACACAAAATATGTTTTGCTTAGAACTGTTCAATGTAAACGAATCCAAGCTGTTTACAAGGAAAGCTCCATTGAGTCTTGGTTTGATGTAGTTCAGGTCAGGATCAGGATCAGGGCCAGTCATAAAGCGTTGTACTCTGCGATGCGTGCTCATCAGAGTTAAAAGTGGATCTGATGGGATGGCCTCAACCCCGTCCTTGTTTACTGATACACTGGCAGTCATGCTATTATGAGAACCGCAAATAAGTTGTGTTATGTTTGTGAAACCGGATGTGGTTTTGCCTATGTTGACAACCAGAGGGTGTCTTGTATCAGCAGCCAAAATACTACTACTACCAGTAGTACTACTAACGTGCTTTTGGGCAAAGTGCTTCTCCCCAACTGCCCCAGGTGGTACTTCTCTGTGTCTGATGCTGTTCTCCAACCATTCAGAGACACAAAAAAAAAAGAAAAAAAAGAAAAAAGAAAGACCAAATTATCTCCATTGTTTGATATTAACTGGATATAACAAAAATTAAGACTTCTCTGGTTTTCATTTATCCCTGTGGTGGCCTGGCGGCCTGTCCAGGGTGTCTCCCCGCCTGCCGCCCATGACTGCTGGGATAGGCTCCAGCATCCCCACCACCTTGAGAGCAGCATAAGTGGTTTGGATGATGGATGGATGGATGGATGGATGGATGGATGGATGGATGGATGGATGGATGGATGGATGGATGGATGGATGGATGGATCAGTTAAGTATAACTGACCTCAATAACAAAGTTTGGGAGATAAAAATAAAAAAGAGAAAATAATCTGTTATACCAAAGTATCCTGAAATGTCCACTGTCTGAAAGCATGATGACAGATGACGGAGCTTCTAGGTCACGTAGTTTGGCGAGGTAATGTGAATTAGAGATCCTGATCCTCACTTGACCTTGCAAAAGCCTGCATTCAGTTAATGTTGTGACAATGTTTTATCAAAGTGTAATCTTTGGTACGTTCTCTGAAGATTACAAAAAAAATCATAAAAAAAGACTAAACAGGCAGCAGTTAAATACACAACATGTCAAATTAGATAAAGCCTAATGTTACTTTAGATGCAATTTGAATTATTGATTCAATTATTGTATATCAACTATGTTGTATGTTTATTTTTTGGGGGTACTATTTTATTATCCTAGGAAGCCTAACATCATCAGGTAAAGGGAGTGCTGATGGAAACTAGCCTATATTAGCTAACGCAGGTACATTTACACTTGTTTAGAATGTTGATTAACGTACATTGTCCCTTCGCAAATAAATGCTTTAAACTAAATTATTGACAGTCTGTCCTTCAACTTTGTAATTATTAGTTTTTTTTGGGGGAGGGGGCATTTTGAGTTTGCAACATGTGATATTTTAAAGTATGACAATACATGGGTAAGAAGGACCGGGGGGAAAGCAGAAGAGATGCAGCGATGAAGACTATTCTCTCCCTGTACTTCCTCCATCGTGGTCCACTGCTGCACGGTTCGCACACTGGCCCGAGCGAATAGGTGGCAGCACGTCTAGCGTGAACCAGCTCAATGCTTCAGTAGGCGTGCAAACTCCATTTTTATACTGGTGGCAATCCAGCATTAGCAAGCAGAGTAAGTGGGGGCTGGATGAGGAGGGTAGCGTATTTGCTCACCATATATCTGTAGCACCGTGGCCTTGTCTGGGTCCTCCCCCCCTCTTCCTCTCACCACCGGCCTCTCTCTTTCTATCTCTCCCTCTCTGCCAATTGTTTCTACTACCCACACCATGCCCTCCATCTCCCCCCACCCCCAATTCCCTGTCGCTCGCTCCCTCGCTCCCTCCATCCATCTCCGTCTCTATTTCAGCCTCTCTCCTTCGTCTCCCATCAGATTAGCTGTAGCGTGATCCTTCCTCCCGTCCGTCTAATTGCTCGGCGGTAGGTGACTGGCATGTGAATCACAGGCCTGTCAGAGCCCATCTGAATATTAATCACATGTAGGTGCGAAAGCGTGGGTGTTCCCCATCGTCACATGCTCACTTTCATTACGCACAATCGTTCAGGAACTCTCCATTTTTGATCGCCTCGCAGGATTATAAACAACCCGTCATGTTCCATGATACCTGAAGCACAACAACTTGACAACACAACGCCATTCATTTTTAGTGGAGCCGGAGAATGAAAGGAGCAATTTGGGCAGCACTGGCATTTGCATATTTCTCTCTGCCTTAAATGTCAACTACAGAGATGGAGACGACTGGAACCCCCCCCCCCACATGAAACGCACATGTGAAGAGGTGTAGCATCCCGTAGTCTGTCAGCACTGGTTGAAGTCACATAGATAAATGATATACCCTCTTTAGGCGTTTACATATTAAACACAAGTTTAGAGCAAGCTGAAGGGTGAGTAGCTGATGGGCTGGCACCGCGTCTCTAGTGAGTCTGCAGTGAATTCTCCAGGCAGCTATGTGCCGGTAAAACATATTGGAGTGAATCCAAGGGGGCAGCCGGGGTACCGCCACAGCCGGGACATGAAGCCGTATCTCCCGCACCGCGGGCGACAACGCTAACCGGTCGACTAAAGGGTCCGAGCTGTTAGCCAACGGCTAACATGACTACTTATCCACGCACGTTACAATATGAAACAAACAGTCATGAACGGAGAGATTTTCATCAAGTCTTAATCGAGCCTGTGTGTCTCATAAATTACTCAAGGTGCAGAGAGAGCAAGACAAGATGGCAGACGCAGGTCATTCAAGATCTGGACTCAGACAAAACTGAGCACAACCCCAGAACTTACAGCTGGCACAAACGCATGAATCTACATCAGAATGAGCACAGATAAACACATGCGTGTGCTTGGGCATGCATGCATCGAAACATGCACAGAGACTTGCACCCCTTTACAACAGGCTGTCTGTGTTGGTACACACACACACACCCAGCAGGACACTGCTTTTTTTTTTTGGTGGACTTTTTCACCCTTATTATCCCCAACTGTACCCGGCCAATTACCCCACTCTTCCGAGCCGTCCCGGTCTCTGCTGATCCGGGGAGGGCTGCAGACTACCACATGCCTCCCCCCATACATGTGGAGTCTCCAGCCGCTTCTTTTCACCTG
Source organism: Lampris incognitus (assembly GCF_029633865.1). Classification (NCBI taxonomy): domain Eukaryota; kingdom Metazoa; phylum Chordata; class Actinopteri; order Lampriformes; family Lampridae; genus Lampris; species Lampris incognitus. The sequence goes on from NC_079218.1 coordinate 3,533,045, forward strand.
ACAGTGAGGAGTTTCACCAGGGGGACGTAGTGCATGGGAGGATCACGCTATTCCCCCCTCCCCCCTAAACAGGCACCCCAACTGACCAGAGGAGGCGCTATCGCAGCGATCAGGACACATACCCACATCTGGCTTCCCACCTGCAGACACGGCCAATTGTGTCTGTCGGGACGCCCGACCAAGCTGGAGGTAACACGGGGATTCGAACTGGCGATCCCCATGTTGGGAGGCAACAGAATAGACCGCTACACCACCCTGACACCCCTGGACATTGCTTTTGTCCTCTGTATTCAGGGCTATTTTCCCCAGCTACAATACCTGTTTTTTTACACCCATCCCATCTCAACAGCTCTAACAATACAAATTCTTAAATTGCAGTGAATGTACACTAAATAAAAATCAGTTCTACCAGCAACCGGTTTTTGCATTTTTACTCTGCAAGCTATATTATTTTAATGCAGTCAAGGGGGGAAAAAACCCATACAGGACTGGAGGTAAAGAGAGTGATTGAAACTCTTTCAAAGTCAGAGGTTGCTGCTTGCCCCGTGGAGTCAGCAGGCTTCTGAATGCCGGGCTGAGCAAGCCGAAGATGACAGTTGAGAGGCTAATCCTCTGAAATAATTTGGTCGGCAGTCTCTGAACTTGAGCATTATCTTCCTCTGCATTCCGCTGATGACTTAAATGCCTGAGCCCACTTTTGACAGGTAAATACAAGTAGGAACCAGGCTTTATAATAGGCAAAATGTTACGGAATAGCTCCATGTTTTGGCCTCCAGTCTGAATTTCTTGCATACAGAGGGATGCAAAGGACCTTTATGCGGAGATAAGGAGGCTTGGCGGTCCTCGCTAGCAAGGCACAGAGCTGAAATGTGCTTGCACAGTGATTTCATTGGATTCAAGGCAATGAGCGGTGGTGGATGGCATTATTTGCTGGTTCACCATCGGTACACAAACCACAGTAGATATCTTCATTTAATGTGTTCCCTCAGGTATAGTGTTGCCACAAAACACCTGCTAGGTGCCAGAGAGGAGTTGTTTATCTAGTCGAATGAATAAATAAACATGTCACTCAAGGAAACAAGTAATAATTTATTCCCAAATGTAATAACACCACACTCTCAAAAATAAGAGTTTCCTTGCGGCTCTGTCAGGGTTGCTCATTATTCAACGCTCGTGCAAAACTAAATGCTCCTGAACGGTCCTCCGCACTGGGCTCCAAAGTAAAAACATTTTAAAAAATGTTTAAAAAAATTATTCAAGGACGGACACCCACAGTTTTGACGCATTGTGTGACTGCTGTGAATATGAAATGATCATTGACCCAAGTTTGCAATTGGAAGTAGGCCTAGTGCTAACCAGGCTTTTTTTAACGAGTAGCTTACACTGCATATCATTTAACGAGTAGCTAACACAACATATTATTTAACGAGTAGCTAACACAACATATCATTTAACAAGTAGCTAACACAACATATCATTTAACGAGTAGCTAACACAACATATCATTTAACGAGTAGCTAACAAAACATATCATTTAACGAGTAGCTAACACAACATATCATTTAACAAGTAACTAACACAACATATCATTTAACGAGTAGCTAACACAACATATCATTTAACGAGTAGCTAACACAACATATCATTTAACAAGTAGCTAACACAACATGTTACTTAACGAGTAGCTAACACAACATATCATTTAACGAGTAGCTAACACAACATATCATTTAACGAGTAGCTAACACAACATATCATTTAACGAGTAGCTAACACAACATATCATTTAACGAGTAGCTAACACAACATATCATTTAACGAGTAGCTAACACAACATATCATTTAACCAGTAGCTAACACAACATATTATTTAACGAGTAGCTAACACAACATATCATTTAACGAGTAGCTAACACAACATATCATTTAACGAGTAGCTAACACAACATATAATTTAACGAGTAGCTAACACAACATGTCATTTAACGAGTAGCTAACACAACATGTCATTTAACGAGTAGCTAACACAACATATCATTTAACGAGTAGCTAACACAACATATCATTTAACGAGTAGCTAACACAACATGTTATTTAACGAGTAGCTAACACAACATATCATTTAACGAGTGGCTAACACAACATATCATTTAACGAGTGGCTAACACAACATGTTATTTAAAGAGTAGCTAACACAACAAATCATTTAACAAGTAGCTAACACAACATATTATTTAACAAGTAGCTAACACAACATATTATTTAACGAGTAGCTAACACAACATATTATTTAACGAGTAGCTAACACAACATGTTATTTAGCTGACATGTCAGGAACACTTGAAAACTTCTATCAACAGATTGATTTGTTTGAGCATATCAAAGGTGATGGAGAATGTCTTACGTTTAGTTCTTCTTCTTCTTCTTTTAAATCCCCGCCCCCCTTTTCTCCCCCGTTGTACCCGTCCAATTACCCCACTCCTCCGAGCCGTCCCAGTCGCTGCTACCCACATCCGGCTTCTCACCCGCAGACACGGCCAACTGCGTTTGTAGGGACGACCGACCCAGCCGGAGGTAAGCCAGGGTTCGAGCTGGCGATCCCCGTGTTGGTAGGCAACAGAATAGTCTTGCGTTTACTTGTGTGGACAGCGTTGCTCGAGCGTAGCTGCATGGGCAATACCACATGACGGATGAACACGAGGGAGAGGTGGAGACAGAATAGTGGTGGGAGTGCAGAAAACATATTTTGCACATTTTCTTACATGAGGATTTTAATGTTAATACAAAAGCAAAACCGCAGATAATAACAGTATATTCTTCTACGTGCCCTCGTTTTGGAATCTACAGATGGTACAACTAAACGTGAGACTAAATGTTAGTTGTAGGTGAGTGAGCCGAAAGCCAGGGTTCATTAGGTGCCTTGCGTTTATGTAGTTATCAGGCCGTACAGGAAGGTTTTGATAGTGAAAGTTGAGTTTATAGGGGTAACCACTTGCACTCTGTCATGCAGTATTTTGCCATTTATGACCCACGTCTCTGCTTGTGATGGTGTGACCTACTGCTAGGCAGCCTGAAAGAGATGGAAGCTACTCTGGATAATGACAGCTACATAGTCTTCTGTAATATTCTGTAAGCCAGGGGGAATGAAAGCCTCAACCACATGGCATTTATTACAGCTTACTATCACTGTAATGTAACCGGCAGCATGAATGAAAACTTCCAAAACATTCAAGAGATCCACCGCCTCGTAATATTTTGTGGGCAGTAGCAGAAAAGGTAGCTACACTTGGTAAGCTACCCTCTTTCCATTTTACTTTGTAGTCAAAATACCACCGATTCTCTGCATACCAGCTGAACAGGAACCATTCTGACATCTGAATATCGTGTTGCAATGCAATACCACATCACAACAAAAAAAGAGCTTTTTTCAGGTTGAAAGATCCCAGAACTGGAAGACCTCCCATACACAGGCTTTGTGTTGTGTCAAGGAAACAATTTTGTTGGCTAAATCAGACACCACCACCACATGCAGCCTTCTCAGCAGCTGCTGTTATTTTTCCTTTTTGCCCCCCCCCCGCCCCAATCCCCCTGACTTTAAGAGAAGTAGGGTAAGGCCTTGGGAAGTCCCTCAACTTCCTTATCTCAGCAGTATTTCATGTAAGCCTTCGCCCCCCCCCCCAAATAACACATGATTTTAACGGCATACAACTGTACAACTCTGCATGTGAAAAGTTACAGATTTTTTTTCTTTGCAGAGGCGCGACCTGCCAAGAAGCTAAATTATATATTGCTTGCTCATGTTTGGAGAATATATTATGAAATTCCACAACATTCGGGGAATGCTGGGCAATTTTTCCATTGCCAGCACATTCAATTTTAAAATTATGCTTGTTTGCACTCCCGGGTAAAGATTGGATTGGTTTTGCATTGATGATTTCAAACGTATATGAGGTTGTCCAAGTGTTTCTAACCTTACATTGTATTTTAATAAGCCGCTGTTTTCCTTCCATGAAGCAATGAGGAAACCCTCTAAAAGACCAAGGACTGGTGCATTTACATAGGATATCAGTACCGTAGAACTGAAGATTTTTCTCCAGCAGAAAAAAAAACACAAACTTTACATAACATATGCAGGTAATATGTACATATGTAATTATGTAATATACATGACATTATATATATATATATATATATATATATAAACAAATTATTTGATTTTTGTTTAGTTAGTTCTGCCTGTTATTCCAAGTGATAGAAAATAAAGTTATGTGTATATGAATCTATGCTGTAGGTTTGGACTGAGGTGATAAGTCTGTGATTGTCTGTGAATAAATTTTTTTTAAAAATCCAAGAAAACCAAAACACTGAATAAATTCTGCAGGTTCTCAAAGAGTTGTACATGTATAAACTTGCTCCATCCCTCACCCTGTTTAGTGATTGTACAAGATGTTGTTTTGCTGCGGGTTCGCCGTAAAGATCCCCTGCCGGGTCGCTGTATAGCGTTTCAATTAGCGTCTCCTGGAGAGCTGCGGATTCATCACCATTTCACTGGAGACACAAACAATTAGCAAGCGGACATAAATGGACACCAGACAGAGAGGGGGGACCCTCAGCCCTTCCATCCACTGAGTACTTGCAAACATGAAGACAGGAACAACCTTGGATTCCCCAAACATTCCCCCAAACTAAAGCACGCCGTTTCCCTTAAACAACACTATTTTTAGTGCTTTCCCCCTACAGTGAGAGAAAATGCTAATCTTCAGCCAGCATCTCTTTGAAGTATAAGAGGATAGTTGAGGTGGATTATTCATGGCCACATAGCTGTAGTCTTAAATCTTGTTTAGTCTCCCAAGTACCCTCAAATATAATGTCGGAGGGCTGGTAAGGGTAAATAAATAAAATTCTCCATCCTGCTGCATGTTATAGTGGTGTATGTGTCCATCCCATAACTGTTCCTAGGGGGGAAATAATCAGGTGTGAGGACTTCAGAAAGCTTCCACCCATGGTTATTGTCTCTTTACCATCCCTCTGACTTAGTGTCCTCAAATGATGAGAGAGGGGAAAAAATTAGGTGCCGCCATTTGATGTCCATGACTTGTTAATGATATGCTTGGCCTTTGCTGCAGTGACACAGCATTCAGCATTGCCGATAGATATGGTAATGCATTATGTGTTTATGCTCACATACGTATTTTCATTTCAAAGGGGCAACAACAAATGCTCCAGACGAGCACAATATTTGGAAAATGGGTCACCACTGCGAGATGTTGATAGTGCTACTTTGCCCCCCAGTGGTGCACATGCTCAGTGCAGAGAGGGAGCATTTCATTATCATAACCTTCAGGCTGTTGACATTTTTCCAAGGAGCTTTACGGGTAGAGATAGGCTGTATATATTCTTTTAATATATGTGGATTTTGGATTTTGATCACTTTGTATTCAAAGCACATTTCTAGTTAATAAAAAAAAACTTGGAGTGCATGCTGTGTGTGCTGCATAACAATCCCTTGCTTTTAATTATATATTTGCCATGTGAGTCATTTGTGCATATCTGCAGCAGTATCCTGAGTGAGTCACACAATGTAAAGGAAGCGCATACCTCATAGCTCCTGTCTTTCACATGGTATTATTACTAACCTTGAACTCCACATAACCTTGAGCGGCGGTAAAACCAATGCATCAATAAATGATCAAATAAAAGTTTTCTTTCGATATCACATCGTCACAGATTACCTCACAGGCTTGATTCTAAACCAAACTGTTACGTATTGTAACTGGTATGTATTGACGTAACGTAACGTAGCAAACCAACAGTTTTTATTCAACCATAATTAGCCAATCATCCATGCATTATCCATCCATCCATTATCCAAGCCACTTATCCTGCTCTCAGGGTCGCGGGGATGCTGGAGCCTATCCCAGCAGTTATTGGGCAGCAGGTGGGGAGACACCCTGGACAGGCTGCCAAACCATCCCAGGGCCAACACACACACACACACACACACACACACACACACACACACACACACACACACACACACACACACACACACACACACACACACACACACACACACCTGGGAACAATTTAGTACGGCCGATTCACCTGACCTACATGTCTTTGGACTGTGGGAGGAAACCAGAGCACCCGGAGGAAACCCACGCAGACACGGGAAGAACATGCAAACTCCACACAGAGGACAACCTGGGATGACCCCCAAGGTCAGACTACCCTGGGTTTGAATGCAAGTCCTTCTTGCTGTGAGGCGACCGCGCTAACCACTGCGCCACCGTGTCGCCCTAAGCCAGTCATGTTTGTTAATATGTTCATGTGCTATCTGCCTATATGATATTATATTTACAGTTAAATAAGTTCGATATTAAAATGTTATCCAATGTTGTAAGTTTTCCACTTAACTCTGCAGTAGTCACGTTTGTATAATGATGTGACTGATGTGTTATTTCGCTGTGAACGTGAAATGTCTCAGTGTTTATCGCACAGATCTGAAGCCTCAGTATCCCTTCCTATCATTCCCAAAGATAATTATAGCCTAGAGCCTCGAGAAGCACCATAAACTAAAGGATTTACATGTTTAAACAAGGCTGTCTGATGGGCAGACACATGGGCACTCACACACACACACACACACACACACACACACACACACACACACACATATATATATATACATGTTGCAATATCCAAATAGATGTCAGAGGAATGAAAAAAATGTCTTTACATATGAGCAATACAAAAAAGCACTTATTATAGCATCATTGTGAAATGAGAGTCTTGCTGAGGCAGACAGTACGGCATCATGGAAAGTAGCAGCCATGTTCACAGATCCACTGTGACGAGTGACCTGCATAGTGTTAAAATGATAAAGAATAAAAGCTCAGCTGATTCTCCAGTATCTGGTGCCCCACTGGACCTACTGTCCCACAGTGATCATGTGTGTAATCTACCAACAGGGCAGAGATGAGAAAGGAGACGGGTTTTGTTAGCACACGTCACGTGCAGCAGGCACACAAAAACACAGTTTCTCTTTCTCTCGTTCTTTTGTTCTCTTACACTGCAGACAGATTGTTTTGCACACACCGTCACAGCGCAGGCAAACTCATAGTCGTTGTCACACACGCACGTATGCACACACACACACACACACACACACACACCCATAGACACTCCCACCCAGGCTGTGCCTCACTGTCGCATCAGGGACCACACCGTCTATGGCTGCAAAATAAAGCCTTCTCTACCTTGTTGCAACAACGATACCCGCCTGCTGTGCTGTGCTGTTGGAGACAGCTCAAATCCTGTTCACAATCAAGTTGAGGAGAAGCCGTGTATAGGCATCTCCAGATCCCAAATCACACTTATATGTATGCAGCAAAAATGATTTCACAGCGTACTGTTAATACGACTGTGTCAACATAACTCGCACAAATGCAGCAAAAAACTAAAAGTAAACGGACGTTATTTATACAACTATATATCCTGGCTAACATAAAGATATTTCAGCCAACATGCCTTATCTATTGTAAATAGATGGGAAGATGGCAGCGCGAATTCACGTTTGCGGCAGCCTCACCCAGTACCGTCCATGCAGTATCTTTGTCCACATCTAGGTCTAAGTTTGTGTCTTCGTTTGATGGCTGAGAGAGTTGGCGCTGGATCGGCTGGGGGAGCCTGGTCTGCTGCATCCTGTGGGCCCATGGACCACGGCCCTGTCAGGACACGCGCCTGAGGAGGTACCACCGAGGGCAGTCTGACAGGACGCAGAAGCGGGGCAGGCTGAGCTAACTGCTAGCCCACGCAGACCAGTAGTTCTGATAACACTGAGGGCAGTCTGACAGGATGCAGAAGCGGGTCAGGCTAAGCTAACTGCTAGCCCATGCAGACCAGTAGTTCTGATAACACTGAGGGCAGTCTGACAGGATGCAGAAGCGGGTCAGGCTAAGCTAACTGCTAGCCCATGCAGACCGGCAGTTCCGACAGTCATCCTGGCTGGCGTTCGTTCTATTGGACAGTGATTTTTTTTTGTTTAGTTTGGATATATATGTTCTTGAAGTTCTTGGATATGTGTTTTTGTCTTTGTGTTGCACTGCTGTGGGCTAGAGAAACATGTTTCATTTCATTTCATGTACACAAGTACGTGAAATAAAATAACAAATAAAGTGTTTCTGATTCTTGAAATGGGTTTGACATTTACATGTAAAAGGGTGGTGCAACAACTCTAATAGAGATAACTTAAACATGACAAATGGTACTAGAATTGTGTGGTGCATAGTCTGCCTGCACAACATTTTCATTGCACCAGACAAATGTAAACCCAACATCTACTGAAAGAGTCAAGTTAATTGTTAACGTGACGGCCAAATTGCTTTTGTTCAAAGGCACCTTTTTCCCTCCACGTGAGAATGAAGCAGGCTTCTCCTTAGTTATATAACCCTTCCCCCATGTTGCTGTTGTTTTGAATGGTGGCTTCATACTGGGTTCAGACAAGGTTTGCTACTTGCTGACACACTGCTTTCCAGTGCCTTGTAAGCATAATACATAGCACCAAAAACAGCTGGATAATACACCTTGGACTAAATGTCCCTCCATCTATTTTGCAGCAATGGCCGTACCAAGCAAGACCGTCTGTCAGCTGAAGCTAGTCTCAGTGGCCATTTTCTCTTGATGCATCAAAGGTGGACAATGTCCTTGGTAGCCTGCTGGTTTCATTTTTTTGTGTGTGTGTTTTGTTGCGTTGGCAGTTTTCTCCTCTAAGCTGGAAAACACTGTCTTATTTTATTTTCCGCAACCCAGTAAGGCTTTCACCATACATACTCCCCATGTGAAGATTTCCCACCGCCAATTCATATTTGTAAACAGTATGCTTAATTTATATTCCCTTTGTAGAGGACTTGGAAAAGTCCATCTAACATCTAAACGAGAATATTTATGTGTCCTCAGAATGATCATGCTCAAACAGTGCTGATAACAATTACTTCAGTTCGAATCCCCGTGTTACCTCCGGCATGGTCGGGAATCCCTACAGACACAATTGGCTGTGTCTGCGGGTGGGAAGCCAGATGTGGGTATGTTTCCTGGTCACTGCACTAGCGCCTCCTCTGGTCAGTCGGCGTGCCTGTTCAGGGGGGAGGGGGAACTGGGGGGAATAGCGTGAGCCTCCCACGCGCTACGTCCCCCTGGTGAAACTCCTCACTGTCAGGTGAAAAGAAGCGGCTGGTGACTCCACATGTATGGGAGGAGGCATGTGGTAGTCTGCAGCCTTCCTCAGATCAGCAGAGGGGGTGGAGCAGCGACCGGGACGGCTCGGAAGAGTGGGGTAATTGGCCGGAGAAAAAGAGGGGAAAAGCCAAAAAAAAAAAAAACTAAAAACAATTACTTCAGTAAAACATGGCAAAAAATATGTATCAGCAAATCAAATCTGCACTGCAACTGCCAATACTGCACTATAGGTTGCTCATATTTATACTCTATCCATTATATTTTCCATGAGGGGGTTGGAACTAATTGTAAAAGTTTCTCTGTACAGAGACCGACTAACAAGTCTTTCAAAACAGCCATCAACAAAGAAAAATGAATGTGACTCAGCAGGTAAGAAAGGGCCTTGTTGGAGGAGCAGGAAGAATCTGGGGCATAGTCAGGAAGGAACTGACAGTTCAGGTGACTCGCAGGCAACAAACAATTACCATGCAGTTAATAATACAAGCTCTGTCAAGTTTTATTGATTACATGGTTTATTCAACAAATATTTTTTACGCATTATATTCTATTAGCGAGCCAAAATTGTATGCAGCAGCATGGATCATTGTGTGTCTGTGTGTGTTTTCGGGGGGGATGTTGAATTCAAGCAGCACTACAAACAAGCAGGGGATTCGGGGAGATTATTTATTTATTTATTTGTTCTTTCTTTCTTTTTTTTCCCCCCACCTTGAGAAGACAGATAGCGCCTGGCACCTGGGGCAAACGCTTGATTTCTAAACAGTAAACATGGATGTTTTCCTAGCTGGCAGAGCTGTGGTCTTTCTGGACATATTTCATATTGATAATAGCATTTTAGGCTGCTTGAGTAAATGGAGTTGGATACTGCAGGTGACGGCGTGAGGTGACCTTATCAAACTGTGATAAACTGGAAATGGGAAACTGAAATCAAAATACCATCACGGCGAGGCAGGCAGGACTCATCTTCTGTTCTTTCCTGTGCCCCAACAAGAAGGTAAAAATGAATTGCCTTGCTCAAAAGAAGATTGTATGACATGCTCTTTGCCAACCTGACAGTGCAGGCAGCATGATTCTGTCTGAAGCCCCACTGTCAGTCTGTCTGCAAGCATCTTTCATACCCTATAAGCTGGGCAAACATCTCAAATTATTCTCACTGAAGTCTATCTTCAACTGGATGGCCCGGGTAATCACTCAGACTTGGGTAATGGAGAGGCACATCATACTTTGACAGAACTGGAGTTGCGTTTTTAGGGGGTATCATTAGTATTCAGCAGGTAAGAACCAGCTATTTGGACCTAATTAGGTCTTGATGGCACATGATAGCAAACACACACATAAACACACTCATAAACACACTCTTGTGCTCACATATACAGGTGTACACACACACACACACACACACACACACACACACACACACACACACACACACACACACACACAGAGCTATGCCTCTTTCGAAGACCTGGAGCATTAATGAACTCATTCCGTCAAAGTCTTTGGGGCAACAACTAAGGTCAGAACAAATTGAGAGTCTCAGCAGGATAGAGTGAATTGTAAATTAGCAAGATGAATATCGACAGAGGCACACCGACTCAGAATAAGCTGAAGGGAGCAATCAAAGTTGTCTGACTCAGCCCCCACCCTCCAACAGCAGAGATGGACTCAATCAAATTTGCGGGTTTTATCTACCAATGAGCCCTTTAGAAATGTACGAGAATCACAGAACCCATCTGGCCTTACCCTTTAAACACGGTGGCTGTCCTTCATTGATGATGACAAAGTGAGTTGTCTCATCTCAAAAGAAATGAGGGGTGTGAGGAAATCTGAAGTATATATTTGCATTGTTGGCAAAAACTGAGATTTGTCCGGTCACACTTGTGCATGCTGCTGGTGACTTGTAAAACTTTATGCATATTTCTTTACTGCCTTGGCCACTACTGCATGCTGTCATTGCTATGCCAGACTTCAACGACATGTATTTGCTGATCTTTACTTTATTCTCTGTTGTATCTGCCTACATTTTGTTCACTAAGTGGGTTTTGAGGTTTGGTTCTTTTTTTTGAGTGGATGCTATTTGGTCAGCTACATCATGCTGTCCCAGCAGATGTCAGTATTACTCAAGATATTTAAAGAATCCTAGAAGACTGACAACCGACTGTTATTTAACCACGGAGGCCGAATGTCCTTTGACTTAACAATCAAGATCATTTACATACGAACAGTTTACATACCAGTAAAGTCTTTCAGATGCTGGCCAACTGATGAGACAGGCAGGAATAGAAGTATTTCACGAGCAAGGACTGTAAAGATGTATGCAGGAGAAAGAAGCAGTGCAGAGCAACTATTACACCAGCGGCACTGAACTGTGGCATGCTCGAGATTGGTATTCTTTTCAAAGTATAAGCCAATTACACAACTTCTGACTGAACGAGCCTCAGATTTGACTTCTGCGTGTTCGTTCTCTCTCTCTCTCTCTCTCTCTCTCTCTCTCTCTCTCTCTCTCTCTCTCTTTTTTTTTTTTTTTTTAAAGAATAGGGTAATGATAAAAGAATTCCCCAACTCCGTCCTCACCCCCCGGCACCTTCCTATATGACAGAGGGACTATCACTGGATGAAAGATAACACCAAATGCCATCCACAAAACAATCAGCGAGAGTGTTTCAAAGTAATTATCAGTATTTATTAATGCTTATGTATGTTGCATGTCACTCTGAAAAAGCACATCTTTAGAAAAGAAAAAAAAACGGGCCAGATTGGAAACAAAACAGGAGAACTGAAGTTTTTATTGCTCAGCCTCACTCATCTGTGGTCAGATGTTAGGACCCACAGGGCACCCACACACCAAAACACATCTACTAACCGGCCAGCCGGCGAGGAACAACTTCTAATTTGAAAGGACATCCAAACAAGAAGCAAAAGGCCACTGAAAGGGGTGGTTGGTGGTGGGGGCTGTTGGATGGAGAAGTCAAAAAGAAAAGTCGGCGGAGAAAGGAAGTGACAAGGGTGCCCAGAGAACACAAAACAAACAGCAGATAAGGCAACGGGAGTAATAAACGGTCAAGACAACATCAGTGGAGCAACAGCAGCACAAATGTACAAGACAGCAACTTCTCATGTGACGGCAAACCATAAGGGAGGAGCGCACATCTGGGGAATGTCAGCTAACATTTGACAGCCTACTGGCAAACAGTCCGTACGCTGATAAAACAGATAGGACCGATATGAAAAGCAAAAAAGAGTGGATTGTGACTGTATGCCGGTCTGTTTGTGATGGGCTCCAATGAGGGCACCAACGGTTTTCCTCATAAACCACATGGGCTTTTCTCTATGATGCATTTTCACAAAGTTCAGACAGCTGTTAGCAGTGTAAACTATCCTGATTCCAGCAGATTACAGAATCCAAGCTGGGTTGAGCTGAGTACTAAAATGTGTCTTTTGCAAATAAATGGGTAAGCGATGTTTCAACCACATGGCCAATGACACTGACGCAAATTGTGAACACCATGGCGCCGAGGCCAAAAGCACAGCCACGGGAAACAAACAGATGTTGCTGTCAAAGCTTTGTACAAGCAGCTGATGCTTTTTTTGTGGTATGGGGAACGTATTTTTGACCACAAGCAAGTGGCTTAAAAGGTTCAAATCTCACTCGACCCTTTTCTTTCCTTTCCTTTTTTGTTATGCATTATGAACAGGGATGCGAACTCATCCGGGGTGATAAAGGTGGGGGGTTCGGGGACATGCCACCCTGCAAAGAAATGTTTTTAAGTATCAGCTTTAAAATGGGGATTTACAGTCGATTTTTCGCATGAGGCTGTCGGAAGAAACTCGCCCTAGAATTAACGTCATCTTACTACTACAAAAGTAATGTAAAGTGGACATCTTTTCAGGGCATCGCACACCTGCCTCACTCTGCTTTACCAGCAGCCCCTCGCTCTCCCCTAATTCTCCCATTCTGAACCCGAACCGGTGAACATTCAATTAACACACCATAGCTTAAGTTAGGTAAATTATCAAAAATGTTGCCACCCTTCTTGTATTTACTCAAACAATTTTGCCATAATGACATTTTTATATAAACAGAATGTCTTGTGTGTGTGTGTGTGTGTCTGGGAGTGGGGGTAGCTAGTAAAAATTAAATTGGTTTTTGCTCTTTTACAGCTACTGCAACTGCTGTTTGGTCAATTAAGACAGGGCTTAGATATGGCGTTTACAAATTGACTGATTCCACAACCACTGCAACTAAAAGAAAAACCGTCACAAGGTAATTTCAATTCTGCTTCTGTTGTTTTCAGTGAGCTTGGCATTTGCTCCCTTCTCAAGTGGCATAATTAGGTTACTGTAACAAGCGCTCCGTTTAACTACATCATAAGTAATGTGGGTCCATTTTACCTAAATGTCTACACTGTTCTCTGATGAATTAACCTCATGTTCCAAAACAAATCCAAAAGCAAATGGTTTAATTACGTCATGGTTATGACAGTATTAGCCTTGCTAATGTTATCTTAGCATAAAGAAACTGGAACCATGGAAGTATATCTATGTTCCCGGGGTCCTATGTTCCCAGGGGCCTATGTGCCCTAGTTCAATATTCTGTCAACACACATGGACTCCTTCAAATTAACTCACATCCACCAAATTCATTGAATTAGCCTAACCCTACCCTAACCTTAACGTAACCCTATCCTTAACCTAACTCTTAATTTAGCATAACTTTAACAGATAGCTAATCTTAACCTAGCCAATAGCTAACCCTTAACCTAATCTTAACCTAACCTAGGAACAAAGGACCTTGGGAACATAGGACCCTGGGAGAGGACATATATAGAACTGGGGAACATAGGACTCTGGGACAGCACATATACAACTGGAGAACATAGGATCCTGGGAACATAGGACCCTTTGTCATGTTCCCATTATGTGCCATATAATCCTGGGGAACATGGGACCCTGGGAACATAGGAATGACTCCGGAAGCATCAGGGGCTAACGTTAATGTTAAATTGGCACTTTGGCTGAGTAGTCCCAGAGCCCTAACATTATACAAGTGGAATTTGGAGCAACAAGTATGCTAGCTAATGTTAGACTCCATGGAAATTATGTTAACACCGAACATTACATCCAAATTGTGATGGCTAGCATTCGCTAAATCAAAACAACTCAACTTTATCTAGCTAATTAACAGTCCCAAGCTTGACTTGATATCCCTCTTCAGTCTTCACTCTTCTCAGGTGCATTGCACATGCAAAGAACAGAAGCTTTTGGCTTTTTTTTTGCTCCTTTTTTTTTGACAACTCAGAAGGCATGGTTCCTATTTCATTCCCCGTAACTCTGTCCCCACAGACCCAGACCCCATGTGTACCCAATTTCAAAAACTCATCGGATCTACACGAATCACACAAATTACCTATTTTGGATTCAAAATGGTGATTTTCCCCGAAAGATGACAAGTTGCATCCCTTTATGAAGCCAAAAACGTTCTTTCCCAGGTATATGAACCTACCATATTTCACAATAACAGAATGTCAGGGATAGAAAAATACATATTTTTGCATGGAATGATCTAATGGTGCTTCTCTACTTCAACCAGCTCAGCAATAAAACACTGAGGACTCAGGAACTTTTTGGCCCAACCTGACTCAAATCACGGCTGCAACAAAAGGCATTGTGTGGGATGGTCTTGGCACAAAAGCAAGCAGCCTGACCTCCAAGGATGGCAAAAAATGTGCATGATTTGGCAGATGCTCTAGATGCCATCCACGCTTGGAAGGTATTTAAATGGGTGTAAGCAATATCTAGGTGGGTAAATTGCCAATCCATGAGAATGTAATTAACTTTTGAGTTGAGATGAAGATAATCATCACCCAGGCATGAAAGTGGTACTGTATGTAGGAGGTGTTCATTAAGAAAATGCAAATCAGAAGGACATTGACACCCCATCAGTGAGCAGTATTTTGTGTATATATATATATATATATATATATAGAGCGTTTTTTTTCCGAAACCGTCAATGGTTTTGAGTGCCATATAGATATAAGTGCTCAACAAATAAGGAGCAAAATAATCCAGTGAGTCAAGTAAATTCAAGACTGTTTCATACCATAAGCAAACATCAGCTGTCAGTAAAGTTACTGCTTTATTGTAGTAGCTTCATTGTAGCAAAGGCAAGTTGACTAACTGGATTATTTTGCCTTTACTACAACAAAGCTACTACAATAAAGCAGTAGCTCTATTGACAGCTGATGTTTGCTTATGGCATGAAACAAGCTTGTACCGTCTCATAAAGAGTTTACTTGACTCACTGGATTATTTTGCTCCTTATATGTTGATCCCTTTCCCTACCGTTGAGTGTTTCTTTTAACAAAGTGTATATATATGTATATATAAGAAAACGCGCTAGTTCTAGTCCAGGCGACAGGCATGGGTGCAAGTCTATAAATACTGGGATGGCATCCAGTGCTTTACCTGTGCCCCCATCCATAGGGTTAGTGGTTGTGTCAGGAAGGGCATCCAACGTAAAATTTTGCCAAATCAGTATGTGGACTGAAAAGACGATCAGTCGCGACTCCATACCAGATCGGTCAGGGCCTGGGTTAACAACAGCTGCCATTGGTGCTGTGTCCTCACAGGAAAATCTCAAATTTGCTGTGGATTAATTATTATTATTATTATCCTGAAAAACAGGGAATAGTCAAGTGAAGTCAATTTTATCTATATAGCCCAATATCACAAATTACAGGGGGCTTTACAGCAACACAACATCCTGTCCTTAGACCCTCTCATCAGATAAGGAACAACTCCCTAAAAAAAACCTTTAACGGAGAAAAAATAGGAGGAAACCTCAGGGAGAGCAACAGAGGAGGATCTCTCTCTCCCAACACGCACAACGTGCAATGATGTTGTGTTTACACAATTTACAGAATACAACATTGAAAGAGGATAACAGAATTATAATGGAATCATAAAATTTATGAAGAATATGATGCACAAGATGCCAAGCAGTGTCCAGACACCACCAGAACAGCCGAAAGAAGAAGAAGCTAGTGCTTAACTGCTGAAATATCTTAAGCTCTGACAAGGTAAACATTTACTGAATAAAAGAAACTCAAACACTATGAGAATATAAAGGGTTAATGCCATTTCCCCCCACAAACATACCTAAATTGATTTTGAGCAAATTTTGTCCCATTTCTATAAACTAGCACAGAAGACCGGAAAGAATGAATGGCATAATCTTTCGAACAGATTTCAGCAGACATGAGTGTGGTGTGTGTGTGTGTGTGTGTGTGTGTGTGTGTGTGTGTGTGTGTGTGTGTGTGTTCTCAACACGATCTCAGAGAGAAAGCTAAAAAAGCCACGCTTTCAATTTTGGTTATGCTGCTATTGTGATTATTTAAGAGGGAGTTTGGTGAAAATAAATATCAGAAATATATAATTTTTCATGTCAACAACAACTTAAGTCCCTTTAGTCAACTGACCACTAGAACTAAATTGTCCCTAGGTGTGTATGTGTCAGCCCCGTGATGGCCTGGAGGCCTGTCCAGGGTGTCTCCCTGCCTGCGGCCCAATGACTGCTGGGATAGGCTCCAGCATCCTGTGACCTGAATTCGGATTCGGATAAGTGGCTTGGATAATGGAATGGAATGGAACAACGGCACTGAGACCTGCACGGGGGACTTCAAAGCACACAGAAAAAGTGCAGATGCATCAGCAAAGAAAAATAATCCAGGAGTTTTGAATCAGAATTGTCCATCAAGAACAACCCCCCCCCCCAATTAGTGAAAACGTAGTGGAAATGTCACAATTAAAAACACTACTCATCAAAAATATGGAAAGAGAAAATATCGAGCGGAGTTGTTCCACCGCCATCTTCACACAAGAACAAATTGAGAATTAATTTGCCACCTGTACTAACACAGCTGCTATACAAAGACGTTGATTAGAGTCGGGGTTTTAACCGAGATGAAAATGAAATGAATGAAAGTCAGCAATATCTTTTAAGATGTCAGTTTCCAGAGATGTTCCTCCTTTTCACAATAAAACAGCAGCATTCGAAAGTATGCTGCAATTTATAAAGCAATTACTGCTGATTGCTGATGGATTGCCGAGTTTGCTTGTAATCCCAGATGCAGAATGCAGCACTTGTCAAAGTGGCTGTTTAATGAGAACTGATACTCACAACTTTGTCATAGTCCAATATTGACTGCAGCATTGTAAGTCTATCACATGGGCCCATGATCAATGTGCGCTTTTAAGTTGTTGTTTTTCAACAACAATATGCTATTTCAGTAAAAGGTTCCCAAAAATCAAGAAGGATCGTTAAAAGAGGGAAGTGAAAAGCCCATTATATGAGAATAATTTTTCCTACTATGTAGGGCTTGCAAAATATCAATTCATTCATTCATAACATTTACTTAGTCTGGGGAGTTCAGCCGAAAGCAAAGCTCTCGCTTGCCACGGTGCCCCGGGGACGGTGCAAACAATGAACAGCTCTACATGAAGCAAAAGGACAGGAAACGGTAGAAAAAAACGTTAAAAATAATTATATCAATTGAAAATTACATTCACAGGGAATTAGGTCCTGTATCAACCTCAGAGGGGGGACTAAACTTGTTTTCACCATTTGTTTTTAATATTGTTCCACCCAAAGAGAGCGCATAAAAAAAACCCAAACATCCCATGCAAGCTCGGTTATCAAACCTTTAATTTATAAAGTCAACTAAACCTCTAGCCCCTAGTTTCATGCTTTATGGACTTGTAGGTTGTGAAATAACAAGGTTATCTCATGAACAGTGTTTTGTTCTGTCCATCTGTCCGTCCGTCCGTCCGTCAATGACAAAATAAAGTGGCTTTCTCTCTCTCTGTCTGTCTCTCTGTCTCGATACATACGTATCGTTAGATGAGATAGAGAGAGAGAGAGAGAGAGCAAGACAGAGAGAGAGAGAGCGAGAGAGAGAGAGAGAGAGAGAGAGAGAGAGAGAGAGAGAGAGAGAGAGAGAGAGAGAGCAAGACAGAGAGAGAGAGAGAGAGAGAGAGAGAGAGAGAGAGAGAGAGAGAGAGAGAGAGAGAGAGAGAGAGAGAGAGAGAGAGAGAGAGAGAGAAAACCACTTTATTTTGTCATTGTAGGTTACAATCAATGTGTTCTCTGCATGTAACCATCCTATTGTATAGGAGCAGTGGGCAGCTGCAGAGCAGCAGGGGACCAACTCCAGTTCTTCTTTCCATTGCCTTGCTCAGGGGCACAGGCAGTAGTATCAACCCTAACATGCATGTCTTTTCGATGGTGGGAGGAAACCAGACAATACCCAGTGGCTCGATATTCATGAATTAATGGGCAAGGAATTTGGTGGTACATTTTAGTTCCTATGTGACCTAAGTTACTTGTTATTGAGACATCTCAGGAATGATCCAGATTAAATGTTGAAATCTCAGACACATCAGCAGTGGGGACATTGTCATCAAGTCAACATTTTGGCAATAATGACAAAGATTTGTGGTAACATGAATTGATAGCGCGGTACAGTGACACAGTGGTTAGCGCGGTCGCCTCACAGCAAGAAGGTCCTGGGTTCGAGCCCCAAGGTAGTCCAACCTTGGGGGTCGTCCCAGGTCATCCTCTGTGTGGAGTTTGCATGTTCTCCCTGTGTCTGTGTGGGTTTCCTCCGGGTGCGCCGGTTTCCTCCCACAGTCCAAAGACATGTAGGTCAGGTGACTCACCGTACTAAATTGTCCCTAGGTGTGTGTGTGTGTGTGTGTGTGTGTGTGTGTGTGTGTGTGTGTGTGTGTGTGTGTGTGTGTGTGTTGGCCCTGTGATGGACTGGCAGCCTGTCCAGGGTGTCTCCCTGCCTGCTGCCCACTGACTGCTAGAATAGGCTCCAGCATCCCCATGACCCTGAGAGCAGCATACGTGGCTTGGATAATGGATGGATGGATGGATGGATGAATAGATAGTTATTGCAATGTAAGTCTTCAGTGTCATTTGGTAATGTGACAGTCCAACTTTTGTTTTATGTGGAGCTAGTTTTATGGTGACACTAAGCCAGTAGAAAAATAATTCATCCAATCCAAGTTTTCATGTTACAAAGGAGTGGTTTCATCAAGTCAACTGGTATTAAAAAATGAGGGTTTCAAAGGAGAAACCCATTCACCAATGATGAATGAACGAGTAAAAATCAAATGTCACACTCTGCACACCTATATCATAGAAACCACTGTATTGTCTTTGGTTGGCTGTCTGGAATACTTCTCCTATTCAACAAAAAAAAAAAAACCAAAAAAAACCCAACAACACTCAAGAAGGCAAAACATGTCTGCACAAATGTGCACCTGCACAAACACACCAACGAAATATGCTTTTCACACGTCTTCGTTTCATCCCTTGTACCTAAATTATGAAAAACCTCCGCTCCTTTTTTGCAGGGGTTGAATTATGTGTCTTGAACAAAGTGCGACTCTGCAAATTCCTTTCAGTCATGATTGGAAAATAACGGAGGAGACGGCAGCACAGAAGTGAGATATCTCGTGTGTATCTGAAAGTCACCAAAGCCGTTTGTCTCTTCAGCACTGGCAATGAGCCAAAAACAAAATTTCCCCCATTCTCTGCCTTATAAAGAACGGAGTTCCCTACACTTGGCAAGACCACATCTCGTTTGACGGAGAAGGCTTATGTTGAAAAAGTGGCACAACACCAGTACTCCGAGCCCAACACACTGAGCATCAAACCGGGTCAGACATACTGTGATGATACCTCATGACTTTTCACACCGTTTCCAACACAACATTTCCCCAGGGTGGACTCTTTGAAGCTTGAGTTGGAGGAATGATGTCTGCATACAACTTTTGACAGATGAAAAGTGAACTGTTAATAGTTAAGCCGACACACTCGGTAAAGTTTTAAAGAGATTATTGGTTAGCTTCAGGAAAAATCCCTGTGCCTCTGCCAAAATGACACTACAAAATATTCACTGTTAGGATGTCCTTTTCAAAAAGTGAAATTCTGAGGTCTGCTAGAGAGAAGTCAAAGCCTCCTGCAAATCCAGCTTCTATTGTGGCTCCACCACTGAGAGCAGGACGTGTGTCCACCTTTTCCACGGCACACATTAGAAATACAAACCTCAAAGCCACTGACGACACTGGAAGTCAGTGAGCTCTGTACCTCGGTTAACTTGTCTGTTCCTGCATAGGCCATTTCATCACAATTCAAGATTCAAGATATACAGACACACAATCTGCCTACAATCAGCAACCTGTCAATGTGTTCACCGAAGAGCAGAACACACCAAGGGCTAAGATCATATACTGCACTTCATACTCAAATGTAGCATCATATTTATATCATATTATCATATTCCTCATATTTTAAGAGGTAAACAATCATCATTTCAACATTATCACTCTCATATATATATATATAGTATATAAATATATAGCCCTGTGATGGCCTGGCGGCCTGTCCAGGGTGTCTCCCCGCCTGCCGCCAATCATCACCGCAACCCTGAGAGCAGGATAAGTGGTTTGGATAATATATATATATATATATATATTCATTCATTCATTCATTCATTCATTCATTCATTCATTCATTCATTATCCAAGCCGCTTAACCTATTATGGTCGCTGGGTGCTGGAGCCTATCCCAGCATTCATTGGTTGGAAGGCGGGGAAACACGATGGACAGGTCGCCAGTCCATCACAGGGTATACACACAGACAGACACATTCACACACACATTCACACCTAGGGACAATTTAGTATCCGATTCACCTGACCTACATGTCTTTGGACTGTGGGAGGAAACCAGAGCTCCTGGAGGAAACCCACACGGACACGGGGAGAACATGCAAACTCCACACAGAGGACGACCTGGGATGACCTGCAAGGTTGGACAACCCCGGGCCTCGAACCCAGGACCTTCTTGCTGTGAGGCGACTGCGCTAACCACTGCGCCACCCTGTTCAATATTCATCCATCCATCAATCCATTTTCCGAACCACTTATCCTGCTCCCAGGGTCAATGTTCATATTGGACATACAGTATATGGGCAGTGGCCTCACAGCAAGAAGGTCCTGGGTTCGAACCCCGGGGTTGTCCAACCTTGGGGGTCATCTCAGGTCGTCCTCTGTGTGGAGTTTGCGTGTTCTCCCCATGTCTACAGTGGGTTTTCTCCGGGTACTCCGGTTTCAAAAGAAACATGCATGTTAGGGTTAATACTCCTGTCTGCGCCCCTGACCAAGGCAATGGGAAAAGAACTGGAGTTGGTCTCCTGGTGCAGCATGAAGGTGGCAGCCCACTTCTCCTAGCGGTACAGATCACAGCTAGGATGGGTTAATTTGCAGGAACTGTATTTCCCCAAGGGGGTTAATAAAGGAAAATTAACTTATATATATATATATATATATGTGTGTGTGTGTGTGTGTGTGTGTGTGTGTGTGTGTGTGTGTGTGTGTGTGTGTGTGTGTGTGTATATAGCGTTTATTTTCTGAAACCGTCAATGGTGTTTTTATAAGTGCTCAACTAATGCGGAGCGGAATATCAATACAGATGCAGGAAAAAAGTTTTAATACATAGCAGCTGCATTAGCAGCTGATGAGTGTGCGACGCACGAAACAAGCCTTTACTGCTATTTATTAAAACTTTTTTCCTGCATCTGTATTGATATATATATATATAGCGGGGGGGGGGGTTCTGGAAACTATCAATGGTGTACATAAAAGTACTCAACAAATGAGGAGCGGCATATTAATCTTAATCTTTATATATAGAAAGGCGGCACGGTGGCGTAGTGGTTAGTGCAGTCGCCTCACAGCAAGAAGGTTCTGGGTTCGAGCCCCGAGGTAGTCCAACCTTGTGGGGGTCGACCCGGGTCGTCCTCTGTGTGCAGTTTGCATGTTCTCCCCGTGTCTGCGTGGGTTTCCTCCGGGGGCTCAGTTTTCTCCCACAGTCCAAAGACATGTAGGTCAGGTGACTCGGCCGTACTAAACTGCCTACAAACAGGCTCTAACCAGAGTAGAAAAAGAAGTGGGAGGCCGCGTTGCACAACTGAGCAAGAAGATAAGTACATTAGAGTCTCTAGTTTGAGAAACAGACGCCTCACAGGTCCCCAACTGGCATCTTCATTAAATAGTACCTGTTAGAGCCTATTTGTGCTGTCCTCTGAAGGGAGTAGTACACACCGGTGTAGGAAATCTTCAATTTCTTAGCAATTTCTCGCATGGAATAGCCTTCATTTCTAAGAACAAGAATAGACTGTCGAGTTTCAGATGAAAGTTCTCTTTTTCTGGCCATTTTGAGCGTTTAATTGACCCCACAAATGTGATGCTCCAGAAACTCAATCTGCTCAAAGAAGTGCCCATCCAACCAATCCAACTTGTGGGAGCTGCTTCTGGAAGCGTGGGGTGCAATTTCTCCAGATTACCTCAACAAATTAACAGCTAGAATGCCAAAGGTCTGCAATGCTGTAATTGCTGCAAATGGAGGATTCTTTGACGAAAGCAAAGTTTGATGTAAAAAAAATCTTATTTCAAATACAAATCATTATTTCTAACCTTGTCAATGTCTTGACTCTATTTTCTATTCATTTCACAACATATGGTGGTGAATAAGTGTGACTTTTCATGGAAAACACGAAATTGTTTGGGTGATCCCAAACTTTTGAACGGTAGTGTATATATATATATATATATATATATATATATATATATATATATATATATATATATATATATACACATACATATATATATACATATATATATATACATATATATATACATATATATATATACATATATATATGCACACATACATACAAATTCTCAAATCTAGCTCAAACATTGTAGTTTTATCAACACGAACCGAACAAGTGATTATATTTTTTGAATAATCTGCAAATCACTCTGATCTGCTATTGCAAATTATTTTATTACCAATAAGTAAATTACATTTTCCCCCCTAATCTTGTTACACTGTTTTACTTTTGTGAAGCACTTTGAACTATATTGGCTTGAATTAATTTCTCTATACAAATACAATTTGATATTTGAATATTGATAAAGCCGACTTCTTAATTCCAACATTAGGGGACAGGTGGTCAAAATTCACTTCCTGTATATCTAAAGGCTTTTTTTCCCCGTTGCAAATACGCAAACCATCCATTCAGTTCTTCCTGCTTTATTTAGTAGTTTCTTCCATGCAACTTTCACAAGATCCAAGTAGTGCCACTGATGACCTGGTGTATTTTTGCATGGTCTGTTGGAAAACCAATCATGCCCTGAGGCTGATGACATTTTCTCTATTTTACACCTCCTTCCATTCTTCCATACCACTTTGAGATCTGTCTTTTAATCAATAGGGTACCTAAGGGAAGGGCTAAATCCTTGTGTCTTTATTATCCGTCTGTTTGTTTGGCTTTCAAGCATGTGCTTTGACGGTTTCCTGTTTCCACCATTTTCCTTGCCAAACAGTAAAATTACAAACGTAAAGGAGTTCTCTTAAGTAATTGCACCCTCATTTTTTACACTAGTTTTGTTTTACCCTTTGTTTTACACTTTGTATATATACACACACATACAAACCCCAATTCCAATGAAGTTGGGTCGTTGTGTAAAACGTAAATAAAAACAGAATACAATGATTTGCAAATCCTTTTCCACCTATATTCAGTTGAATCCACTACAAAGACAAGATATTTAATGTTCAAACTGATAAACTTTATTGTTTTTTTGCAAATATTCACTCATTGTGAATGTGATGCCTGCAACACGTTCCAAAGAAGCTGGGACAGGGGCATGTTCACCACTGTGTTACACCACCTTTCCTTTTAACAACACTCAAGCATTTGGGAACTGAGGGCACTACTTGTTGAAGCTTTGTAGGTGGAATTCTTCCCCATTCTTGCTTGATGTACGACTTCAGTTGCTCAACAGTCCGGGATCTCTGTTGTTGTATTGTGTGCTTCATAATGCGCCACACATGTTCAATGGGAGACAGGTCTGGACTGCAGGCAGGCCAGTCCAGTACCCGCACTCTTTTACTACGAAGCCCCGCTGTTGGAACACGTGCAGAATGTGGCTTGGTATTGTCTTGCTGAAATAAGCAGGGACGTCCCTGAAAAAGACGTCGCTTGGATGGCAGCATATGTTGCTCCAAAACCTGTACGTACCTTTCAGCATTAATGGTGCCTTCACAGATGTGCAAGTTACCCATGATGCCATGGGCCCTAACACCCCCCATACCATCACAGATGCTGGCTTTTGGACTCTGGGCTGATAACAATCTGGATGGTCCTTTTCCTCTTCAGCCCGGAGGACACGACATCCATGATTTCCAAAAACAATGTGAAATGTGGACTCGTCAGACCACAGCACACTTGTCCACTTGGCGTCAGTACATCTCAGATGAGCTCGGGCCAGAGAAGCCGGCGGGCAGCGTTTCTGGGTGGTGTTGATATCTGGCTTTGGCTTTGCATGGTAGAGTTTTAACTTGCACTTGTAGATGTAGCGACCAACTGTGTTAACTGACGATGGTTTTCCCAAGTGTTCCTGAGCCCACCTGGTCATATCCTTTACACAATGATGTCGGTTTTTAATGCAGCGCCGCCTGAGGGGTCGAAGGTCACGGGCATTCAGTGTTGGTTTTCGGCCTTGCCGCTTACGTGCAGAGATTTCTCCAGATTCTCTGAATCTTTTATAAATTTGTTTCTAGTTGTTCCCCTTATCCCAGCTGATTAACCCAATGGCATACGGCTGGAACTCTTGTTGAATAACTCCCCTGGCTCACGGTTCCACAGGAAGGAGATAGGTGTAACACCAGCTTCCTTCAAACTCGTGTCGGCTGCTCTCGCTATTTTACACGCTGAAGCCTCACATGGATTGCATCACCTTCAGGCCGTGAAGGAGGCGTAGGGACAATGCCTTCAGTTGCTTGGCTGCAGGCGCCCGGGTGGGCCAGAGGGGTCGCTGGAGAACGACGAGTCCCCGAACACTACACCGATCTACACCCACTATCCCTCGTGTAAGGGTGGCCTAATGAATGCCTTACCCCGTGGACGCTCTGGCCGTGACCGGTTACGGCGAGTCTGGGATACGAACCTCCCAGCCACATGTCGAGCGGATTGCAAGAATGGCGGTTTATTCTGCTCGGCCACCAGAGCGGCCTCGGATTCTCTGAATCTTGTGATGATATTATGGACTGTAGATGATGAAATCCCTAAATTCCTTGCAGTTGTACGTTGAGAAACGTTGTTCTTAAACTGTTGGACTATTTGCTCACGCAGTTGTTCACAAAGTGGTGAACCTCGCCCCATCCTTGCTTGTGAACGACTGAGCCTTTCAGGGATGCTCCTTTTATACCCAATCATGACACTCACCTGTTTCCAGTTAACCTGTTCACCTGTGGAATGTTCCAGACAGGTGTTTTTTGAGCATTCCTCAACTTTCCCAGTCTTTTGTTGCCCCTGTCCCAGCTTCTTTGGAACGTGTTGCAGGCATCAAATTCAAAATGAGTGAATATTTGCAAAAAACTATAAAGTTTATCGGTTTGAACATTAAATATCTTGTCTTTGTCGTGTATTCAGTTGAACATGGGTCAAAAAGGATTTGCAAATCATTGTATTCTGTTTTTATTCACGTTTTACACAATATCCCAACTTCATTGGAATTGGGGTTTGTATATATATAATGCAATTTTCTCATTCATAAAAGCCCTCCTCTTTTTTGTAGGGGGGTTCCCCCCCTTTTTTCCGCAATTGTACTTGGCCAATTACCCTATTTTCTGAGCTGTCCTGGTCACTGCTTCACCCCCTCTGCTGATCCGGGGAGGGCTGCAGACTACCACGTCTCCTCCGATACATGTGGAGTCACCAGCTGCTTCTTTTCACCTGACATTGAGGAGTTTCACCAGGGGGATGTAGCGCGTGGGAGGATCACACTATTCCCCTGGTCCCCCCCCCCCGAACAGGCGCCCAATTGACCAGAGGAGGCGCTAGTGTAGCGACCAGGACACATACCCACATCTGGCTTCCCACCTGCATGACGCAACCAATTGTGTCTGTAGGGATGTCCAACCAAGCCGGACGTAACACCGGGGATTTGAACTAGCAATTCCCGTGATTGTAGGCAACAGAATAGACCGCTACACTACCCAGACGCCGGCCCTCCTCTTCTTTAGCCTCATTTTTTCCAACACTATCTCCTCGCTTTATACATCTCAGCTCCCTTTGTGCCTGACACCTTCATGTTTTTTCACATACATACAGTTTGCTCTTTTTGCTTCTTGCACTGACTTTTATTCATGAATTTAAGTTTGATCTGAAGTTTAAAACAGCTACATTTATGTATATTGAAAATAAGCGAATGTTCACCCCTTACGTATAAAAAAAATCTATTCAATACTTGCCTGCCTTAAGATTGTCATTATGACATCTATTACTTTGATTAGTTTAGAAAGAACCATAATAAGCACATGGGAAATATTACACTTCCTCAGCTTTAGGGGCATACATGTATTTAAATTGTTTTCGTTTGGTACATTTTATTGCATGCTGGTTGTGCAGATCATATTCAAACGTGCTCCCAACTGGCCTCCTCTTTCACATTTATTTTCATGTGTTTTCAAAACCATTTTCAGCAGCTCGCCAATGCACCCTCACTAGAATGATGAATACAGGACCACAGATGGTGCTGCCACGATCAGTTTACAGGACTGTGGTTACAGTGTAACCACCATTAAGTCAACTGGCGGTCAAGGCCTGTCACCTACAAAGTCCTCACTCGTAAATGATGTTTCACTTCCTCTAACAGCATTAAAAAGCACTTGAACTGCTCTTGCTAAAGTGGAAAGAAATGTGCACGTACAACTCTATCTCAAGCTTGCTCTTATTCTCTTCATCGCAATATTTTCCCATGTGAATTAATATTCCACAAGTGAGAGACAGTTTCAATTAGAGAGCAGGGTTTCTTCTTTAACCAGGTCCTGCTACTTTTAATAAGCGTGAGGCCTCAACTACAGCAGTGAGGCAAACTGAATATTTTGGACAGAGCTGCTACCTAATCAGCTAGAGACAGTTTACTGGTGATTTTATATATACATATATAAATTCACCAGTAAGGACAGGCATGGGCGTAAGTCCATGAATACTGGGATGGCATCCAGTACTTTACCTGTGCCCCCGTCCATAGGGTTAGTGGTTGTATCAGGAAGGGCATCCCACGTAAAATTCTGCCAAATCAGTATGTGGATTGACAAGACCATACCGGATTGGTTGAGGACTGCATTAACAACACCCAGCATTGGTGTTGTGGATGGAAACTGTAAAATCCACTGTGGCGACCCCTGAGAAACAGGAAAAAGGCTGAAAGAAGAAGAAGAATGCATATGGAGGGCGTCTGGGTAGTGTAGAAGTCTACTCTGTTGCCTACCAACATGGTGATCACCGGTTCAAATCCCCGTGTTACCTCTGGCTTGGTCAGGTGTCCCTACAGACACAACTGGCTGTGTCTACAGGTGGGAAGCCGGATGTGGGTATGTGTCCTGGTCGCTGCACTAGCGCCTCTGCTGGTTGGTTGGGGCAGGGAGGGAGGGGGAACTGGGGGGAATAGCGTGATCCTCCCAAGTGCTACGTCCCCCTGGTGAAACTCCTCACTGTCAGGTGAAAAGAAGCGGCTGGTGACTTCACATGTATCGCAGGAGGCATGTGGTAGTCTGCAGCCCTCCCCGAATCAGCAGAGGTGGTGGAGCAGTGACTGAGAAGGCTAGGAAGAGTGGTGTAATTGGCCGGATACAATTGGGGAGAAAATGGGGGAGGGGGGGAATGCATCTGGACTCTACAACCTTTAAGAGGAAGACAGCCCCGATCTAAGATGTCATACAATATTTATTCAGTTTTAGTAGACAAAAAGGCAATAGTGTAACAGACACAGCTAGTCTACACGCAGTTACACAACCCCAGCTCTAGAAAATCCTCCCGAGAATCCTGTTTTGAACAGGGCATTCGGTCATCAACTCTCTTTGCACTTTCACTACAAGGTTATCAAATCAATTTTCTTGTATCTTGCAAGAGTGCACATCTAATGAAAAAACACAGTGGTTAGCGCTGTAGCCTCACAACAAGAAGGTCCTGGATTCAAACCCTAGGGTTTTCCAACCTTGGGGGTCATCCTAGATCATCTTCAGTGTGGAGTTTGCATATTCTCCCCGTGTCTGTGGTGGATTTTCTCCAGGTGCTCCAGTTTCCCCACCATCAAAAAGACAGGCATATTAGGGTTCATACTCCTGTATGTGCCCCTGACCAAGGCATGACAAGACGAACTGGAGTTGGTCCCCAAGTGCAGCACAGTGGCTGCCCACTGCTCCTAGCTACACAGCTAGGATGGGTTAAATGCAGAGAGTAATTTCCACTGAGGGGATTAATAAAGTATGTCAAAATAAAAATTTTTTTTAAAAAAAGAGCGAGTCTTTCCTATGGAGTTCATCAGAAAGCCATCGAACATCCTCTTCAAAGTCAGCAATCTTTCTATTTGTTTTCTTTAGTAGCACATAGTCCTCACAGGGCAAAGTTGGCATAACTGTTTGGTTAGCTTAGCCACAAGCCAGAAATAAGCCACGCACAGCCCCAGTGCTACAGAATCTGAGGCTTCAGTGTGATCATGTCAGTGCAGGAGCCGATGATTGAATCAAATCCACCAAGGGGGTTGTTAAGTTGTTAGTTTTTGAAGTTAAAGTGAAAGTGAAAGTTAAAAAGTTGAAAGCAAGCAGAGCAACAGACAAACACACCGTCAGCTAGGAACCGATGAAGGAAAGGTCACGATGGCCTGGGAGAGGTCCGGTTCTGGGAGAGTGCAGAAAGTGACATGGGTTTACAACCAACAATGGCGGAGGGTGTTTCGTTACTACAATTAGTGCTGATCGCCATGAAAGCAAGAGGGAGCACAGCAACAGGCCTGTCGCCTCTTGAAATCCTCATAGACAAACTGGAATAGCTCTTCCCCCACAAAAGCAGGTCCTCAGGTCAGACCTCACAGAAGATGTAATGCTTAGCTATTGTGTGCAGTTAAACAAAATGCTAAATACTATTCACACGCAGGTGAAAGCAACACTTCCACAGCCAACAGAGGGTCAACTGCATGACCTGATACCAGGAGATTGGGTGCTGATGAAGGACCTGAAGAGGAAGCCCCCGTGGGTGGGACTCCACCAGGTGCTCTTGACCATACCAACAGTGGTGAAGGTGGAGGGGAGAGTCAGTTGGACACACACCAGCCACTGCAAAAAGGTGCTACCATTTAAGATGGAGGCCCAGGGTGAGAGACCCGCTGCACTCACAGACGAGGAAGAGCAGTAGTTATTGGTCATGGATAAATGGTAATCACTATCGTGTTACTACATGTGGAACAGACTACTGCATAGTGCTGGTCACACACCAACTTACAGCTGAGAGGGCTAGAAACAATCTGTGGTCTGGTGCCAAAATAAAATGGAAAACCCACATTCCGTATGGATGCAGATTGGCCACCTGGGCATCAATCACAGATAAGTGAAGGTAACTCTACTGACTGTTCAGTTTGTCAAGAATTACCAACATGGTCTCAAACACCTATGGTAGTTCCAGTACCACTGTCTACAGCAGACTTTAAGGTATTCAGTATTAACATTAGCCACCTCCTATACATGGATGACATCAAGTGGTATGCCAGGTATGAGCTAGACATTGACTTGCTCATCCACCTCACCAGCATCTATAGCGACAACGTCGGGATGTCATTCAGACTGGACAAGTGCGGTCTAATGGTGGATGAAAGATGGTGAGCACTGAAAGGGTTGAATTACCAGATGGCAAGATAACAGATATATAGGACAGTTACACATACCTGGGTATTCCACAGGCAAATGTAAACCATGAGGAGGGAGCAAGGAGGTCAGCTACAGTCAAATACCTCCACAGAGTGAGGGAGGTCCTGAGGAGCCAGCTCAATGGGATGAATAAGATCCAAGCCATCAACACATATGTGTTGTCACCAGTCATCAGATACCCAGCTGGAATAATAAGCTGGCCAAAGGAGGAGGTAAAGGCCACAGATATCAAGACAGAGAAACGTGTCTCACAATATGCGGAGGGTTCCACTGAAGTCCAGCAGCCTCAGACTGCACGATAAGTGAAAAGATGGGGCCGAAGGTAAGTGAGTATCAGAGCCACTATCCAGGATAAAACAAGGAACATCCTCGAGTACATCAGAAAGAGGGTCCCCCATGACGAACTGCTGAGTGAGTACCTCGGGCAACAGAAGACAGAGAGTGGGGAGGAAGAAGAAGAGGAAGTATCATGGAAGACTAAGCCCCTCCATGGGATGTACCATTGACATATAGAGGATGTGTCTGAAATCGAGAAATCCCACCAGTGGCTAGAAATGGCTGGACTGAAGGACAGCACGAGAACAGGCACTCAGCACCAGTTTGGTTGAGGAAGGGGTCTATCATACCAGACAAGACCCAAGATGCAGGCTGTGCAAAGACACCCCTGAGACAGTCCAGCACTTAGCACCAGGATGTAAAATGCTAGCTGGGAAAGCGAACACTGAAAAGAACAACCACATGACTGGGATGGTGTACAGAAACATCTGTACTGAATACAGACTTGGAAGTCCCCAAGTCAAAATGAGAGACGCCGCCAAAGGTGGTAGAGAATGGAAGAGCTAAGATCCTGTGGGACTCAAGTTCCAAACTGACAAGCAGGTGCTGGCTAACCAACCAGGCATTGTGGTGGTAGACAAGGAACAGAAGACAGCATTAGTGATCGATGTAGCGATCCTGAGAAACCGCAACACCAGGAAGATAGAGCACGAGAAGCTAGAGAAATACCAAGGGCTGAAGGAAGATAGATTGGATAAGGAAGGTGAAATCCAAAGTAGTCCCAGTGGTAATAGGAGCACTTGGGGCGGTGACCCCCCCCAAACTGGGAGAGTGGCTCCAGCAGATTCCAGGAACAACATCTGAAGTCTCTGTCCAGAAGAGTACAGTCCTAGGAACAGTTGAGACACTGCACAGAACCCTCAAACTCCGAGACCTCTGGTAGAGCACCTGAGCTGGAGGAAGACACACACCACCCGAAAAAGGGTGACACACACACACACATACACACATACACACATACACACACACATATACACACACACACAAACACACACACAGAGTATATAGTCTTTTTTTTTCCTTCGGCTGCTCCCATTAGGGGTCACTTCAGCGGCTCATCCGTTCCCATCTCTTCCATCTCAAACACAGTATATAGTACCAAATCCAAAAATCGTTTGTATTGGCAGCTAAAGACTTGCAGAGTCAGGACCACATCCAGCACAGTACTCTGTACAGTACTCTGAATCCCACTGCGGCAGTTCATAAAGGAGCCAGAAATATGAACCGTAAGTCAATTTAAGTTTTCAGAAGAGTCACTTTGTCCCTTAAGACTAAAGTTCTTTTTACGTGACCTTCCACAATTTCTTCCTTATTTAACAGTTACGCCTCCCCTGCTCTGTCAGTTGATGACATTGGCCTGTTCAATGGAAGGAAAAAAGGTTTTCAGCTATTTTTTCCCCCAATGAGTCTACAGTCAAATTTCAGCTGGACATGTGTTTTAGCTAACGGCCTTTTTTCTCAATTCAAGGATCCCATTATACAAATATAAATAAGATTATGAATAATACTCTGGCAAACAATGTACGTTAATTAAAAGGCATTTTGTTATTAATTGGCAAGCAGTCCAAAGATTTTTTTCGCTTTCACCAGTGCTTCGTTAAAGCCTCATTAGCTATCTCTATAATTTACAAATAGTTTCTCAGTCTTTACTGTGTTTGTTTAAGGACATTTCACCAAACCAAAAGGATTTGAGAGTTGGAAGAAGTGTGTGCGTCGGAGAAAAAGCAAGCGAGACAAAGCAAGTGAAAGAAAAAGCATGCATGTATGCTCTAACTCGCCTCCAAGACCTGGACAAGTCCAGCCTAATAAACACACATATTCCTCTGCAAGCTGCAAAGGGTGTTTCTGAAACTACTGACTAATGAAAACACTTGAAAGAAATCTGTAAAATACTCCAGCGAAGCCTGATAAACCAACCCAGTCTCACAGACAAGACATTCATATATAACATATTTGAAACTCCAAAAAAAAAAAAAACAACAACAACAAAAAAACAACAAAAAAACAGTGAAATTCAGGCCAGTTGCTGGCGGGTCCGTTTTTTTTTTTTTTTTTGATGTCCCCCCCTTTTTCTCCCCAATTGAATCCGGCCAATTACCCCACTCTTCCGAGCCGTCCCGGTCTCTGCTCCACCCCCTCTGCTGATCCAGCGAGGTCTGTAGACTACCACATCTCCTCCCATACATGTGGAGTCACCAGCCACTTTTTTTCACCTGACAGTGAGGAGTTTCACCAGGGGGACGTAGCGCATGGAAGGATCACGCTATTCTCCCCAGTTCCCCCTTCCCCTGAACAGGCTCCCCAACTGACCAGAGGAGGCGATAGTGAAGCGACCAGGACACATACCCACATCCGGCTTCCCACCCACAGATATGGCCAGTTGTGTCTGTAGGGATGCCCGACCAAGACGAAGGTAAAATGGGGATTCGAACTGGCAAGCCCCATGTTGGTAGGCAACGGAATAGACTGCCATGCTACCCGGATGTTATATTTGAATGTTTTGTTAGAATCACTTACGAAATTGTAAATGCAGTTTACATTTCTCCAAGTTTAGACAAGTCTTGTTTTCATTGTAGGATTAGTTTCTTTCTCGCCTAATAGTCTATCATATGAGCATATCTGATCTATTCAATCCATAACACACACTAAGCCTAGATAGTTATTCTGTTATTCAACAATATGTCTAAACACTAAGCAAATATCTGATCCGATAGCCTAAGCCTATGGAATAGTCTACCGTTTATGGTAGTCTACAAAACAGGTTAAAATTATGAGCAGGAAAATGAAAATAAAAAATTTAAAGCATTTTCAAAAAGGAACTTTCGAAATAGTAGGTCACACATCTGCTGACATCTGTAATATAGGCTCTGTCATATAAGGCCACTGAATTTGACAAATAATCTTATGTTTAACACTTTTAAATACATTTAAGAACATGTATTTAAATACTTTTACTAAGGTAAAACTGTCAAATTGGTATTTTCTACAAGAGTATTTTTGTGTTAGCGTGTTTGTAGTAGTTCTGAGAGTACCTTTTCCACCACTGTGGACACACTATCCACCACGTCTGAAGGAGGACTGTGTGCACACATTGAAGCCTGACACGGGAAGTGTGTGTGCTGAGACCTGCAGGATTTGCTTGCACTTAATTAGAGGCAGTAATCTGCAGACTCACACTGGGACCTTCGCTCCAAGGGCGTACAGGTCCGCCATTATTTGCGCCCACCTGTCTGACCGTCTGTCTACCCCCCCGACACAGATGGTCTCGAACGGTTCATGCTCTTCATTACCGGGTTCCTTTCCCAGAGCATCTGATTAAAAGACGAAACATCAATCCATCATGGAGATAAATGGTGTGATTAGAACAGCAGAACAAAACGCTGACTTGGAACAATGCCTGGAGCATTATTTACACCATTGTTCCTTTCCAGTGTCCCACGATTAAAAATTTTTTTTACGTTTTCCAATTTATGTGTTTCCGATACCCACAAATTTCCCATGACATGGTGATCATATCGCCTACTAAGGATTTTGATCTTTTTTCTTTTTTTCTTTTATTTTCAACAACAATGTTGCGGTGGCCAGAAGTGAGCAAAATACATCAAAATGTACCTTCTGACAAACTACAATTGCTTACATCTAAACACTTCTGTGCACGCCTCATCGCTCAGGGCCGGCCATGTGAGAGATGAGCTGGTTGGTGACTCGGCTCGGCAGTAGATCTCTCACAGTCCTGCAGCAGAACCTAAATCTGACTTTAAGACAGTCTTTTTGACTTGCGATAAATCTGGTGTTCTAGAAAGCACTGTAGCTGGAGTATTTTGAAAAATAAATTTGCAGTTTGTACTTTATATTTCTAAAGTATCTTGATTAGAAACCCACATCTTATTATTATTATTATTATTATTTTCATCCAAGCAGGAATCAGAACACTTTGTCATTTCCCCCAGCCCACAGCAGGGCAACACAAAGACAAAAACATATCCAAAAACTACAAGAACACATATATCCAAACTAACACATATATCCAAACTAAACAAAAAAAAAATCACTGCCCAAGGGAACAAACGCCAGCCAGGATGACTGTTGGATCTGCCGGTCTGCATGGGCTAGCAGTTAGCTTAGCCTGCCCCGCTTCCGCGTCATATCAGACCGCCCTCAGTATTTCCTCTTCCTTTAGGGCCGTGGTCCTTGGGCCCACCAGACGCAGCAAACCAAGCTCCCTAAGCCGGTCCAGCGCCAGCCCTCACAGCCAGACACCCTTGATAAACCTCCCCGCACTCCACACCAAAAACACCACAGTCAACGCCAGGTGAGGCCTCCGCCAGACCGCCCTTGGTGTTATCGGAACTGCCAGTCTGCTTGGGCTGGCAGTTAGCTTAGCCTGCCCCACTTCCGCGTCCTGTCAGACCACCCTCGGCGTTTCCTCCTCGAGTGCAGCTCCAGGCAGGGCATAAATGATAAGCAGAGATAAATGATGGAAATACTCCAAACGTATTCACATTGAAAAAAAAAAAAACTGCCCAAATGCCTATCTGTCATAAACCAACAGAATGTACCCGTGTAGCAGTCTTTGGATTGGGTACCTAATCTGTGTTTACTACCAACTCTGAGCATATCACCAGAAAGCCCTGTGTCATCACCATGCTAATGTTATTATCATATGAACCAGTCTAATATTACAAACAGTGTTACTATCACTTCAGGTGACTCAAATCCCTTTACCCTCAAATCCCTTTACCATTTGTGCACACACAAATGACAACATTAGCATGTAGCAGTATGGCAAGATGCTTGACATGACAGAGAAAATTAAACATGCTGTTCAAACAACTAAGGGAATGCAAAGGGATCTTTGTTTCAGCTCACTATGAAATGTGATATGCAAAGACCCTCCAACATAGAACATGTTACTTGAACCATCAAGGTCCCCCAAATGAGCACTGTCAGCACATCTGGGTTTGAAGCAAATCTACAGACGTTTTATGCATGCTCAACAATCCAGGTAAGGAAATCTACAGATGTTTTATTTGGGAATGTGAAAGGATAGAAGGATGCATGAGTGAAAACGAGAGCATGAGAGTCAAGGAGACAGGCTTACTTTGCTTTAAAGGCAGAGTAGTTTGTCACTCACTTCTATGATTACTCAGTCCTTGAGCTTTATTTACACATACTGTCACATAAACTCACTTCCTTCCATCCCCTTCTTCTCTCCTCCTCTGAGTATCCACACTCACAAATACGTCAACGCCAGCAAATGTGGTTGAGGTGAGTACAATCTTAACAAGTTCATTTGGTAGTCATGTTCATCTGATAGCTCCTATAGTTATCAAAATAGCAGGCTTAAAGGTGTGGGGATAATGTGTCAGATTGATCATACATGGGATAATCCACAACAAGGTGTGCGTTAAAAGATTTTAATGCACACCTTGGAGTAGATTATCCTGCTTATACTGTGGGAGCAGTGCAATGGTTAGCGCTGTCGCCTCACAGCAAGAAGGTCCTGGGTTCAAACCCGGGGTTGTCCAATCTTTGGGGGGGTCATCCCAGGTCATCCTGTGAGTGGAGTTTGCATGTTCTCCCTGTGTCTGTGGTAGGTTTTCTCCAAGTGCTCTGGTTTCCCCCACCATCAAAAAGACATGCGTGTTAGGGTTAATACTCCTGTCTGTGCCCCTGACCGAGGTATTTTAGGGTTAGTACTCCTGTCTGTGCCCCTGACCGAGGCATGGCAAGAAGAACTGGAGTTGTTCCCCGGGTGCTGTAGCTGCTCACTGCTGCTAGCTACACAGATAGGATGGGTTAAATGCAGAGCATGAATTTCCCCACGAGGATTAATAAAGTATCTCAGAATCAAATGGTCACTTACCAAAGACATGCTGCTAATACAGCATGTTGCTATGGTTACATAGCAACTTTGCAGCCAGCATATGAATTGACAGCAGTGATTAAAGTTCAGTCGAACTATGTCTGCAATAAACTGTTTTAACACACACACTCCAGCCGATCAGAAACCAGTATCCTCTGTGACCATGGTGCAAGGCTGATGGAGATGGGACATGCAAGAGATGCAACACCACCATTACATTTGGTTCAACTTTCTCTTATCTCTAAGTCATGTGGTAAAGTGTTGACATGGTCAAATTGAAAAATAAAAACGAAAAACTGGCAGAAGTGGAAGAGTCTTAACCAGGTAGTTCACAGAGCGATTTGAACCCCTGATCATATGAGTTTGCATAGTCAGATAAACAGTGTGCATGACACTTGCTGCCGTCAGAGCATCGTTTTATTAGTATGCTTATAAAAACCTCTTGAGGTGATGATGGCAAAGGCTACACAAAGCTATAAAACTGAATCTGGCCTTTAGTTTGATGACTTTGGTTCAGTAAAAAGTGCTGAACATCAGTGAATACTTGATATTGCAGTGCTTTTGCAAGTGGCAAGTATGGAAAACAAAATAAGAACAAGAAAACTTTTGGAAAAAAAAATGAAAGAAATAACTGTTGAGTAGAAAAGGTGCCTGTGGCACTGCAGGAGGCAAGGTGGGACTAAACCAGACAGAATACAGACAACGAGGTTAAAATCAACAAACACTTTCTTAAGTCCTCTCCCAGTGCTGAAGAAGGTAGACAGTTATATTCACATGTTAACGCTATACCAAACTGCATTTACAATTTACAATTTCGTGTGTGATTCTAACAAAAAATTAAAATATAGCGTGGCGGTCTATTCCGTTGCCTACCAACACAGGGATCACCAGTTCCAATCCCCATGTTACCTCTGGTTTGGTCAAGCATCCCTACAGACACAATTGGCCGTATCTGCGGGTTGGAAGCCGGGTGTGGGTATGTGTCCTGGTGGCAGCACTAGCGCCTCCTCTGGTCAGTCGGGGCAACTGTTCAGGGGGGAGGTGGAACTGGGGGCAATAGCGTGATCCTTCCATGCGCTACGTCCCCCTGGTGAAACTCCTCACTGTCAGGTGAAAAGAAGCGGCTGGCGACTCCACATGTATGGGACGAGGCATGTGGTAGTCTGCAGCCCTCCCCGGATTGGCAGAGGGAGAGGAGCAGAGATCGGAATGGCTCGGAAGAGTGGGGTAATTGGCCGGATACAACTGGGGAGAAAAGGGGGGGGACCCCCCCCCGAAAAAAATTAAAATATGAATGCAATATTTCTATTTGTATTGTGATTTTTAGATAAGTGCACTGGACACTTCACTATCAGAGACATGCCATGCTCTATGTAAAAAAAAA
Organism: Lampris incognitus; assembly: GCF_029633865.1. Classification (NCBI taxonomy): domain Eukaryota; kingdom Metazoa; phylum Chordata; class Actinopteri; order Lampriformes; family Lampridae; genus Lampris; species Lampris incognitus. Next base: position 3,570,713 of record NC_079218.1, read on the forward strand.
AAAAAGTTAAAGAAACTTCAAATGCAGCTAGCTATTGCATTAACACTATCACTGTTTGTCTGTCTCAGGCTGTGTATGCTCACTTTTGCTTGGATATACATGATAGCTGTTGCTCATGTGAGCTCATACTATTCAGTATGAACGATCAGTGGAAGTCTCAACAGTCTTTAAATGGACTGTGTAACTGTTAGCTGGTTACTCAACACACTGCCATAACTAGCATTGATGTGACATCTCACCCAAATCTCAGCCAGAAAGCCCACTATCATCTCAGTAGTTAAAAATGTGATTTTTTTTTCAACCTAACCTAACAATTTTCCATTACCACAATAATATCTCCAGGACATCTAATCACATTCCAAAATTTTCCATGACTGGAAAACAAGTGTATAAATTCTAATGAATGCACTTGTTGGCATGTGAAAATAGAGATTGCCACCTTGTCGTGGTGGAGAAGCTTGTGTGTACCAATGATACCAAGAGCCATGCCGTCTGGAGCTTGGCTCTTGGTAGGGTCACCAAGGCGGATAGGTCAAGGGGGAGGTTCCAGACAAAGCACGATCCAACAAAGACCTCAACGGCAGAAATGGCAGAAGATGTCTCCAGGTCACAGCGGCCGTGAAAGCGAATGAAGGGTGCAACAGAGGGTGGTCCCTATTCATCTTGGTTCTCCATGCCATTGGACTCTGGCCACCCCCTGTCAAGAACCGTGTGGTGGCTGCAGGTGCATCAGCCACGCCATATAAAAAGCTGTCACTTGCAGGTGTCCTCCCATTATGCAGTGCCAGGATCGACCTCTACACCCACCTGAAGACCCAGAGGGACCCAGAGGGAGCACAGTCATACTTGACTCCGAGTGACCACCAATGAGGATGATAAAAGGGATATGTTTTGGCAATAATAGTTCACTAGGTTGCAAATACAAGGCGCTGTACTAAAACCTACTACAGCCCAGCCATTGCCAAAGTACAAATAAAACTACTTTGACTGCCACTGGTAATGTTTGAGCTTACTGTGCAAATTCGTGCAGAAGCTGAAGTGGTTGCTCCCTGGGTTCAGTTGAGATTTTCCCTCGCATGGTAAGGTTGCAGCAGTCTGAGCGTCCTAACTTATTCATGGTTGTGTGGTCCTCAGAGGGCAATACATACTGCACCATATTTATTAGATCTGGATAGACACATGGTTCTTTTTTCACATTTTATTTTATTTTCAACACAAATCCCCAGTCTCCTTTGCTAATGACAAGCACACATTGGCATGTATATGTTGCCTATACCATATTTTCCTACCCACTTTTGCAAATGAAACCAGGGTGAGGGTGATATCTGTTGCATAAACTCTGTGACAGGGCTTCTTATTTCCCAAGAGGGATATTGCATAATGTGAAATTGGTTCAGAGTCTCTCGAGTAATAAACCAGTCCCCTTGTTTTTGAATGCAACTTTACCCCATCATCCCTCATGGGCTCATACAGGCACACACTAGTCACTGACAGCAGGGTGATTCAGTATGATTTTGTGTCTAAAAGTCTCCACACCTTGAAGTGTAACAGCCAATCAAAACACCAGAGGAAAAAAAACACACCAATCAAAGCAGATGACACTCTGCTAAAACATCCCTGTTTTACCGATGCTCTAAAATGAACTGCATATTAAGGCACAAAATAAAGCATTGTGAAATGTTAATTGACCTTTTAATATATTAATACCTTATAAAAAAAATACAGTATAAAGACACAAATTGTGCTGCCAAGTTGGCAACCCTGAATTCATTGTTTCTCCCCTGTATAAATAATTTCATCATCTAAATGCTGATGGCATGCAAAAACATTTGCTTGATCACCTTTTCAGCTTTTCTTTATCAAATAATTTACTTATTTCCTCATTTGTGTTTTTATCTTTTTTTTTTTGGTTGTATGAGAAAATTTACTTTTTTAATAGAAAATACACATATATTTGAAATATTCAGTGTCATTAGCATTTTATATCCATGCTCATTCTCAGCTCAAGGGAAAAAAATCAATTGATAATTTCTTTGATTCACAGAAATAACTACATTAAAACCTGTTGTGGGCAAATCATTTTAAAAAAAAGACTTGAAATAAGGAAAATAATACAGGTAATATTTATTAGCAGTAGGAATCCCACAATTTGATTCGTTTTCGATTCTCTGTTCAATTTAATTTAATGAAATCTAATGAAAATTTTTCTGGCACAGGATACAAATCCTCTACACCAGACTCGACAGATCAAAACAAATGACCATACGAAAAAGAACCACAATATAGTTATTAAAATCACAATAATTTCACAAATAATCACAAATCACATGAATACAATAGTCTCACATGAATACATTAGTCTCACAAATAATCAAAATACTCACAATAATCCCAACTCAGCTTTATAGTTGTATAAAAAGTCCTTTGTTGACCAAAATGTATCTAATCTGTTTTTATAAGAGTAGAGTGAAAGAGCTGCACCACATGCAAGTTCCTTCCATGCTCTTACGGCGCCAACTGTGAAGAAGTTTTTTTCTCTTTTCAGAGTGACGCTTTAACAGGGATAGTTTTAAGGGGTTCCCTCTTAACTCATACCTATTAGTCCAAAAGTAGACAACAGGCTCAGCTGTGAAATCATATTCATTCATTCATGTAGAGCACATAGATCTGGGATCATTTACTAAAACTGGGGGCAAAAACAAAGTGTTTGGTTTAATTTTTTGCTCGGTGTATTTGACAAATATTGAGAGAACCAGCAGCCCTGTGATGGCCTGGCGGCCTGTCCAGGGTGTATCCCCGCCTGCTGCCCAACGACTGCTCGGATAGGCTCCGGCATCTCCACGACCCTGCGCAAGGGGTGAAATCATATATTTTGTGAAATTCAATACATACATAGATTTGAGTCTAGATTGCTGTTTTGAGTTACTTTCTCCATTTGACTGCAGTAGACAGTTTAATGGGTCTCAAAGAAAAGAATCTCACATAATCAAATGTAAACCTTGAGTGAAATTTATTTTCTTCTGCTCCCTCATTTTGTCCACTCAATAAAATGAAACATAAATGTCAGTTAAGCTGAATGCAATAAACTGACATATGTTACTGGTAGTCTTCTGCAATCTGCAATAACCAAAGCAAGGCAGCCCGGAGACAAATTGTAAAAGTTCTTAATACAAAAATTAAAAAAACTTGCACCAGTATAAAGTGAGGACACTCACAAAGCCACAGACATGATCCAGTAAGTGCATATATGATTTACTGAATGACGTCAAGGGAACAGAGAGACGTATCCAACCAAGTAACCCGGAAGTACACAATACATTCCAGGCACCACCCTCTTTTCCAATACAACCAAACCCACCCATAACAGCCATAAGGCAACTCACAAACAGTGTAAAAAACACCACTAGGGGTACAAACATTACAAAGGGCACAGAGCGTAAGGCACTATAAGATAGAACAGTAACAGAACCTGAAACACACTGCAAAGGCAGAACACACAGACTCTGAAAGGAATTATGGTAATGTCCGACAATGGCGTGGAGGAATAAAAAAGAAAGCTACAAAGCAACGAAGTCCTTCGACCACATGGGAGGCCTGCAGGAGCGGCTGGAACGCCGAAGGGCCCCACCTGTATGCGGAATAGCCCCATGGGTTTCTGTATTATGCTGATCACTAACTGGACCAGCAGAGGGAGAAAATTGAGAACCCCAGTAGGCAGAAAAGGTGCAGGAGCAGGCTCGGCTATGGTAGGGGGAATGCCGGGGCCCTGGAGAGAAGACCACGTCAGGAGCATCAGGAACAACCTGATAGCAATCACTCAATCTAACCCTGTATGAAGTGCGATTGAGTTGGGTACCTGTGAGCTTCTGCACGTTGCACCATGACCCTTCAACGCTGATGACAAGGTATCTGTCTCGGGCTCTAGACTTATTTCGATCACTATAGAGATAGTGAATATACAAGGTCACCAGGACAGACCATGGAAGATGATGCAACATGACCAATGAGGGCTTTGGCTTTCATTCTATATGGATGATTGATCAACCATTGTGCACGCTGCTGCATAATGATGTCCTGGTCGTTGACAGGCAACTGATTGTGGGAGAACTGGTCCCTCTGTAATAGTATCTCACAGGCAGACAAACCACGGGATCTGATGCGGCTGTTCAAGTGGGCAGTGGCAACTGACAGAAGCAGGGAGGTGACAGCTCTGCAATTTGGCTCAAGATGCAGTAATTCGCCCTGGAGCTCCTGAATGGCCTTCTCAGTGACAGGATTTTTGTTTATGTTCTTAGCGTTGCTGACCTCAACAGTCAGCCTATGCTTGGCAAGTGCCGTGTCGCTACCCAACGCCACAAAGCCAGGAGCCGGGTCAGTTCTGATCACAGCAAATGAACTATCCAGCGGCCGCCAAGCCAATACACAAGTGAATCAGAGCATCACGAAGGGTCTGGTGCCGTTCATCGTCAATGAGAGTGGACGCCGTGAAAGAGGTGACACACTCACAGACCACAATAATAAGCTGGCTTTAAGTGCAGCACACTGGTGACAACCCTCAGTGACAAGTTGGGATGACAGCATCCATGTCCAGAGGAAAGAAACAGCATTGTACAACCAATCTCAGCTGGCCAGCTGTAGGTTGACCAAGTTTTATATGAAGGGACATAAGGAGGCCATCCAGGACCAACCTGGGAATTATGATACAGTCAGCTGAGTAAGCAAGGTGGGTATGGTGATGCACCTCCAAAAGACCCTTGTTGGATAATGTGGCAACATTCAGGTGAAGTTTAACATCACGTATGTTAGTTAGCTTTTTTGAGGGGTGGGTGCCTTGGCGGAGGTGAGCACATGTCCTTTGGAGGTCAGAGCACTTAGCCAGTATGGCCAACCATGCTGATCTGTTGGTAAAGGGGAGTTTTTGGGACCCCTGAAGAATGCCCTCAGCCGTAACCTGGTGTACAACAGACTCCATAAAGGTGTGGACAAAAGTGCAGATCTGGCAGGTAGTATTGTCACAATCAGGAGCATTGCGACTGGCAAAATCAGAAGGCAGTATCACTGCATCAGCCAAATGCCGAATGGAGACTTGAAACCTACTGGCTGTAGACAGAAAGGTAGTTACACGGGGGCTAGCTGAGGACTCCCCTCTGCATAGCTTTTCAAAGGCTTGTACGCAAGGCTTGCTGTCTGATAACACACAGGCTTTCTTTGAGGATTTGAGGACTGGATTATGTACGGGCTAAAGTGCTTCACTGTAGCAGCAATAGATAGGGCCTCTACCATAAATGGTAGCCAAATTGACTGGTTCTTGCGGAGTTTAGCACTAAAGTAGCCGGCAAATTTCACCAAATTTTGATGGGTGATATAAAGTGTGACTCCTAGTCCAGGCTAACTGAGTACGCCGTCAGTGACGATCAAGAGCTGGTCCTCTAGTTGAGGCAATATGATTGAGTGGTTAGTGGCGAGGGCTTTCCATGCATTGTTGAAGGTGAACAGAAGTTCATCTGACCACGTTATCACATCCTTTGACTCATGGCCAGCAATGACATCATTCAGTGGGGCCAGGACGGATGCACAGCCCTTAATCACACGGGCAAGCACCTTGTATGCGCCAACCAATGATCGAAGACTGGTCGCGTTCTTAGGAGGGAAGCATGCAGCTAATGCATCAAAATAGTGGAGACTGGCTTTGATGGTCCCATGATGCCACAACGAGCCCAGGATGTTTGTTTGTTGAGGGGCAATAACTGTCTTTGCAGCCAATAATTTGAGTCCACAACGTCGCAGTGCTGACAACACTCCCTTCCGGACACTAAGCAGATCTTCAAGCGTATTTTCCCCGCAGTACAAATCATCTGCGACCTTGGCCAGTTTACCCTGCTCCAGGAGTTCACCAAAGACCCGGCATGTTAGCTCCTCTAGGGTAGTCTCTGAGCCAGGCATGTCCATGGTGCATCGGGCATATACACAAACACCCTTGAAACGTGTTACCACTCTGCATTATTTTATTGAGTCTTTCGATAATGGTATCTGGTAGAATGCCTTGTTGAGGTCAGTTGCAACAATGCATTTCCATTGGGCTATCAGCCTCAGGGTGGAGTCGACGTTCAGCATGAGAGAAGGCTGGGGCTCACCATACTTGCCCACATCTGCACATGCAGTGATAAGGCGAAAACTCCCGTTTGTTTGTTGTTTTTTTTTAGATGAAACAATGGGCTGACATACTCCACACACACATCAGCATCCTCAGGCCGCTTAAAGAGACCCATCTGTTCCAGCATGTCTTACTGGGCCTGGAGCGCCTGCAACTGGTCTCTTGAGTACTGAGGAACTCTGCCCTTGTGCTGTGCGAACTGGAGAGCTCTACCCTAGCGAGTGTGTTGAGAAGGTTCTGATGCCAGTTTTTGAATGAATTCACGGTCTCTATTTTTGTTAGGCACCACTGCTTCGGTGCTCTGTGCACGTTAGCCATGTTAGCGATAGTTTCCCGGTTCATGCTTAGCTGTAGAGGTTTTCTACAGTATGACTCACGAGAGTATGAATGAGCTGGACTTCCGCACTGATAAAATCTTCTAAATCAAGAGCGTAAGTTTGTTAAACACTGCCACCATGCCAGTATAAAGTGAGGACACTCACAAAGCCACAGACAGACAGATGGATAATATACTGAATGATGTCAAGGTAACAGAGAGACATACTCAACAAAGTAACCCGGACGTACACAATACATTCCTGGCATTGCAAAGACAAAGCTGGTGGTAGCTCTTTGGACATCATTTCCCAGCAACTTCAAATATATTGACAAATAATGATTGTTCATGTATGATTAAATTTTTTTCCTTCCTCCATTGCTCGCAGACACTCCACTGCTGCTCCACTTCTTGTTCGGGCAAAACAGGTTCTTTCTGGGCAGCTACTGGCCTGGCAGGGTGACACAGTACCACCCGTAGGATTAAGCGCGCTAAACTATTCATAGTTCTCAGGTGAGGAGAAAAATTAAATTTGAACATGAGTCGATTTTGAATCGGTAGAAGACAATCGATTTTTTAATGAGTCTACCCCCCCCCCCAATATTATATATTATGTACAGCACTATGATCTCTGTTTCAACATTGAACCCTTAAAGTGATTCTGCACACTGGCATCTGTTTCTCTAACCCACTCATACATAAAAGAGTGACTGGGCACATTTTTATTAGATTACTAATGAATCTGTTTTATCACGCATATTCATATGGTTATGATATTTTCAAACAAAATTATTGCAAGTTATATTTCTACAATCGAATTTTTATTCATGGCTGAGAATGTAATTTCATTTTATGTCTTTTCATCTAACTTTTCAAAAAAGTGGTTTACATTCGTTGATTTAGAAGAGATAGGCTATCAGACTGACATATCTAGAATTTAAAAGTCATTTCATCTGCACTTTGAATAGTGGTCTTTGCTTTAGATGTGTGGTACAATATCACTGAATTAATTAGCGTGCAAAGCACCTGTGCTTTCATAATTTTGGATCAATTTTTAATAGATTACTTCTTTCCACTAATCCTTGCAAATTAAAGTTGTTCCTCTGGAGGTCCCATTCTTTGCTTCTCTGACATTTCAGTTCTCTTTTGAATAAATTGAGGTTAAATACCCTCAGTCATGTCTCTGAAAAGCAGTGTGTATTGCTGAACAACTGTGCAAAGGTGACACGGAGATGTCATCAAACTCCTGCGCTTTAGGACATGGTGTGTTCCTGATTCTCTCTCTCTCTCTCTCTCTCTCTCTCTCTCTCTCTCTCTCTCTCTCTCTCTCTCTCTCTCTCTCTCTCTCTCTCTCTCTCTCTCTCTCTCTCTCTCTCTCTCTCTCTCTCTCTCTCTCTCTCTCTCTCTATATATATATATATATATATATAACTTTTTTTGTATATATGCTCATTGTGATTCAGACGTTATCTGTTTGCACTAACTAAAGTACTCCAATCATGAAGTTCAACACTAATACAGATTTCTGACAGACCAAGTGCAAAGTAAACCTCACCTTTCACACCATTATCTGTGGCACACCTCCAAAATTTATAGTGCCAGCTCTGTGTGAGTTCCTTGACCCTGACTTTGTTTCCTGTACAAGCTCACACATACCTAGTTTTTTTCTAGGTTGCACAGTTAGAATGTCAGAGACAAGGGCATTGTGTATCATGGCTGCATTAACGCTCTTGTAGAAGCCAACATAGACAACAACATTCCTCTGTGATATTTTACAAACATAATTTTGCGCTACCTTATTTCTATTAACGCTGTACGGTCAGACTGTATCAGAGGTATCAATGGATACCATCAGCATAGAGGCAACAAAATCAACCATCTTTCAACTAATTGAATTTTACATTCCGGTATCAGGTCTCTTACTGTTCAACGTTTTGGCTGAATGTAGAAATCATCTGAGTTTAAACAAGAAAAATAAGCTTTATTCTATATATTTGTACAACACGGAAAATGCTCATTGAGTAGTCTAAACGTTTGCATTGTTACAGAGGATAAAATGCAAACCAACAATCACGTCAGTACAACATGTTCGAGTGCAAAGGAAAACATGCAACAGGCATTATGGTGATTTCCTAAGGTATCAAAGCTGTCCTTCTTAAAGTAAGACTGACATTGAAACGCCAATATTTTCTAACTTCACTTTTTACCGTAATCATCACTCATTTTGTACTGTCTCTTTTGACAGAAAGAAAACATATAAATAGAAAAGGGTAGAATTCAGTTTTTCTATTTTTTTATAAAAGAGCTCCCCCCAGTTCAGCTTCTTTCAGTCTATCTTATTTCACGACATTCTCAGGCAGTCATTTATATACAGCCAATCAGATCAAATCATCAATTAATGAAACCCCACCCACACTTGCCACCAATCCTTGCTTGTACTTGTCGGTTAAACGTCAGCTTATGAATATTAATGAGCAGACCACTCCCTCGCAGCTGTTGAGACAATTGAGAACAATTATGGATAAAGGTTATTTAAAAACGCAATATTGGTTAAGGTTTTTCGACGTGAAAAGTTAAATCTGAATGCTTGTTTTGGTCAAACTTTAAACATTAGAAATCAGGTTTTTGTACGGGTGGCATAGCGGTCTATTCCGATGCCTACCAACAAGGGGATCTCCAGTTCGAATCCCAGTATTACCTCCGGTTTGGTCGGGCATCCCTCCAGACACAATTGGCCGTGTCTGCGGGTGGGAAGCCGGATGTGGGTATGTTTCCTGGTCACTGCACTAGCGCCTCCTCTGGTTGGTCGGGGCGCAGTGGGGAGGGGGAACTGGGGGGAATAGCATGATCCTCCCACATGCTATGTTCCCCTGGTGAAACTCCTCACTGTCAGGTGAAAAGAAGCGGCCGGCGACTCCACATGTATCAGAGGAGGCATGTGGTAGTCTGCAGCCCTCCCTGGATCGGCGGAGGGGGTCGAGCAGCGACTGGGACGGCTCGGAAGAGTGGGGTAATTGGCCGGATACAATTGGGGAGAAGGGGGGGGAATCAGGATTTTAATGGATCCCTCCAGAAAAAGCACCAGCTTACTTACTACCTTTCAGAGTAGAAATACATGTGGCTATCTACTACTGTTATGTTCTCCAACATGCTGTAAACTGTCATTGTTGGACGCCCACTGCAAAAACAGTAAAACGAACACTGTCTGTGAGTTTTTCACATTTAAGCATTTATTCAGTCATTTGGTATGAATATTTTCATATTCTCTTACTCCATCACTTTCTTTTTCAGACACAGCACATAAAAGCCGTTTCCACCCAGCCCACAGGAGTCCTGTTCGAGTTTCAACTCATCAAACTTTTAAGCATCAGAGATTAGAGACCCCTTGGGTACCACCCTCAAAGCCTGCACTTGACATATCATTCACAGATGCTATTCCACCCACGTCAGGTAGCTTCGCCTCATGCCACAGGTGTCTCAGACCCCGGCCTAATGGAGGCTGTTGTCCTGTGTGGAGTCAAACATGATTAACGAATCAACTTTGTGACAGATTTGACAGGCAAGGTTGACAGCTGATGTCTTCCTTTTGATCTGTCAGTCATTTGGCACTCTAGACAAGGGTATTTGAAGTAACCCCCCCCCCCAGGTGACACTAATGGGTATTCTAATTAAATATAGGCCTGCTTGACTGGCAGATTGATTGAATGCTATTTTGAGTAGCTTAGAGACAGTTATGAATTTTTTTCCTGTGTATTTTTTTTTTGGGGGGGGGGGTTGTATAAATTCATTTGTTTGAGTCGCATGCTTATTCTATGATTGGCACATCTATATACAGTACCTTGAATCTAATTTTCCTAAATTGTGAGCAAACCATATTTTTCTGTCTTAGTTTCAAAATAAATAAATGGATCTACGTAGTGTAATTTTGGGTGTATGTTTACAGTTCACTGAAATGGCAATCCAAATGAAAAGTGAATTATTCTTTGGTCTATTACATGCAACATCCACAAACACGAATACAAGTTACTTATTTGGAATATTGAGTGTAGCTGCTAGAAAAGCAGTTACAAAGAAATGGCTTTAGCCAGACTGCCCTGCTACAGAGGACTGGTGTGATGTCATTTATGACGTTTTTGTGATGGAAAGAATCATCTTCTCCACGAGCCTTCAGGAAACTAAATTTGAGGGAATCTGGGATAAGTAGAAAGTGTATATTTCCCCAGAATGTCCTTCTTTTGTTTAAATTTGTTTATGTAAGTATGGTTTATACATTCGACGACACTCGACCTGATGACGATGATGAAGTGTGGTTTTTGTACTTTTTCTTTCTTTTTTCTTTTATCTCAAATGGAAAAACACCCCATGTTCTATTTTTGTGTTCTATAATAACTCTGTAAAATGCAGAAAAGATGGATCACTTTGTACAGTATCTAACTAAAGATGATTATGTAAAGATGCTGTTAATATATGATTCCAAAGAAAAAAGAAAAAAAAAGAAAAGTGAATTACTAAATCAATACCAAATATTAGCCTTAATATCTTGTAATTCTTTAAAAAATTCTGTAACAAGCAGTATGCACTCTTTCTTTGTGTATTTATGCATGAGACATTTGTGCTTATTGCACCAATGTAACATACTATGTATGTACAAAAGTACACATGTATAAACTGTATATATATGCATAAATACATATATATATGCATGTATGTACATACATGTGCATACAAATAAACAACGCATATACGTATGTATGTATTATGTATGTCTGTGTGTATGTAGGTATGTATGTCTGCATGTATTTATCAATCCATCCATTTTGTATATTGCTATTCTTACTACTACTACTACATGCATTTAATTGTGTGCCTGAAACAGTAACCTTTTTCTTCTTCAAAAATACAATAGTTAAGAATACCTAGAAATAGTAAAAAAAAAAAAAAAAAGTTTTTTTTAAATCTTTTTCATTGTTTTTTGAAGCTTACCAAGATATGAAACACGCAACAGTTTCAGGGACACTAGAATCTATGTACGCAGATACCCAGACATGAGTCACCACTGTTCAACCCCCAGCACCAGAGAAGATCCTTATTTCTCTATGTCCCCAATAAATGCCCAGGGGCATCCTCAATCACGTGTGCCAGTGTATCACACTGCCTCAACATCATGAAAGCCGACAGTGAAGGAGAGGTTGAGCAATGGATGTCTTGTCATGCTGTGTCCCTGGCATCTGTGGTAGGGGAACTCTCAGATCTACAGGGCTCTACGCTAACTTCTCCCCCAAGCAGTACATTAAGCAGCACAGTGAAAAACATTCACGTAACACAGAGTTTATTGACAAATAATTGATTACATAGTATATATTTTACTGTGTGTGCGTGTGTTGTTTGTATGTGTGTGCATGTGTGTGTGTGCACGCACATGCAATTAAATGTTAACCAACGCATGTCGTGTATCTGGATTGCAGTCCAAGACAAATGTTGGTGAATCACTGCAGTTAAATGTTAGCAACCCAAATCAGCTGTGCATTTGCTGTCTTGAACACACCCCATTCCTTCTGCGGACGAATGACCTGAATCACTCACTCAGAGAGTTGAGTATATGTCTACATGTTCACTCACAACTGAATGAACGGATCGTTTCTGGAAGTGATTCAATTCAGTTGGTTCACAGCGCTACTTGCGAAGCTTCGTTAGTTAAACCTTGCGACTCCCCGTCGCCGGATTCCTCTTTCTCCTCGACTCTTTTTCGCTCGAATTAAGAATTAATAGGCTTAATTTTTAGCGATGTCTAGCGATGTCCCCGCTTCTCCGGGGTCGGGTCACAGTTGCATCAAGCTAAGTAGGGCACTCCAGATGTCCCTCTCCCCAGCAACGCCCTCCAGCTCCTCCTGAGGGATCCCAAGGCGTTCCCAGGCCAGATTGGATATGTAGTCCCTCCAGCGAGTTCTGAGTCTAACCCGGGGTCTCCTCCCAGTTGGACGTTGCCGGTAAACCTCCAAAGGAAGGCACCCAGGAGGCATCCTAATCAGATGCCCGAACCACCTCAACTGGCTCCTTTCGATGCGAAGAAGCAGCGGCTCTAAACCAAGCTCCCCCGGCTGTCTGAGCTCCTCACCCTATCTCTAAGGCTGAGCCCAGACATCCTACAGGGGAAACTCATTTCAGCCACTTGTATCCACGATCTCACCCTTTCAGTCACTACCCAAAGCTCACAACCATAGGTGAGGGTTGGAACGAAGATTGACTGGTAAATTGAGAGCTTTTCCTCCCGGCTCAGCTACCTGGGGGGGGGGTTTCACCCCTTTTTCTCCCCAATGGTACCTGGCCAATTACCCCACTCTTCCAAGCTGTCCCGGTCTCTGCTCCACCCCCTCTGCCAATCCAGGGAGGGCTGCAGACACACATGCCTCCTCCCATACATGTGGAGTCACCAGCCGCTTCTTTTCACCTGACAGTGAGGAGTTTCACCAGGGGGACGCAGCACGTGGGAGGATATGCTATTCCCCCCAGTTCCCCCTCCACCCTGAACAGGCGCTCCAGCCGACCAGAGGAAGTGCTATTGCAGCAACCAGGTCACATACCCACATCCGGCTTCCCTCCCGCAGACACGGCCAATTGTGTCTGTAGAGACGCACCGACCAAGTCAGAGGTAACATGGGGATTCGAACCGGAGATCCCCATGTTGGTAAGCAACGGAATAGACTGCTACGCTACGCAATTGCGAGTGTAAATATTCCCACTGTGGACCCTGCTCTACATTTCCCATGACTTTCTTCATTTCCTCCACTGTTACTCACTCCTAATAATATCCTTGTCGTGTACAACTGTAAAGGTCATTACAATCATAGCAGTTCCTGTATGTTTCACAATCTGCTCATCATCATCGTGGATATATTTAAGTCCTTCAAATTGACTCATAGTTGATGATATCAAGGGATGAAAGCCACAATTACCACTGCTAACCGCTGTGTTAAGCTTTGCAAAGTAAACAACAAGCTGGTATGTCATAGCATCTAATGATGAAAAATATGCCTTTACATTACAAATGGTGAAGGGCTAAACTGACATTTGCTGCCATCTTCATCATGAGAAATAGAAATATGAGCAATTGTTTATGGATACACTTGAACATTGGTATTATTTGTTGACACTGATACTTCTGAGGTGCGCTTTGCTAAAAGTATAAGGTAAATTATACAACCCCAAAATCAATGATTTTCTCAACCATCAACTGCATACGAGCGCTAACAAAGGTGAATATTCACCCTTGTAAAATGTCAAACAGCAGACCAGATTTCCTGATGAGAAAGATTACTGGCCAACAAGGATGCTGAATGAAGATGTAATAATTTGATACAAGGTGATAAAATCCATCTTCATGTGGACATTTTAATTTAGAAGCCCGTTCAACGGCATCTACAGATGGACAATTCAATGGAGTTGAGCTGATGAAATAATCAAGTATCTCATTATCATACCGCAGATTTAAGATATGGGTTCATGGCTGATTTTCCCCGATAAAGAACTGCAAGCCAGCCAATGGCATGGAATTCATTTTGCAATTATTATTCGCAGATTATTTGCCGGAACTAAATGTTAAAAAAGAAAAGTTGTTTGTTGTGCTTTGCCACTGACAGCATCAGAAGCTTTTGCATTACATTATGTGGCTTACTTCCCCATTATACAACGAACATGTTGGTAAGCCTATGACCATTCAAGAAGCCAATAAAACAAATCATGTCCCACTCCATGAAACAATAATAGCAATTCAGAATAACCAAGACAAGCCTGAAGGTTTGCTGTGATCAGGGGATTTTCATCAGCAGTGATTTGAGTGACTGCCATATTACAAAGTGTTGCACAAGAGCATTTTTAAAATATGCACCACAACAAGCCCATGTTAGTGCTGACTATCAACCCTGTCTAGCTGAAATCCAGACTCCGCTATTTAAGAACAAACACCAAAAGCAAAACAAGTGCCAGCACCCCTTTGATGAAGCCTAATAGCACAGTAGGTCATCCTCTCTGACATTGCCTGGTGGAAGATGTTCCTCTTTAATGGCGATGACCTCATCACTGCCTGGGAGAAGTCCGAGTGCTACCAATTGCAGTGACACGTTGTTGAGTGGCCAGCGTCTGAGTCGCTAAAGGCAAGATAACACCAAATGAGATGTGACAGCTGAAAGCAGGATCAGCTGATGGGGCTAAAATAGGACTTCTGTTCTCCACCCCCACCCCCCTCCCAAAACATGAGGTTTTGTACATCATATTGTCTCATCTAGGATAGGAAATATGGAAGAACGTTTGAGATTTAAATGAATATGTCCAACATGAAAATAAATATAATTAACAAAGCAAACAATGTTCAAAGTTGGGTCTGATTTTTCCTATTTCCATTGTGACTTCTGAGATAAAAGGAAGGAAAAAACAAAAACAGGTACATGACACTCACATGTATTGTTTGTGTCCCGTGCACATCTTTTCATGCCCTTCATTGACATTGTCTGTGTGACGTATGAGAAACTAGCAGGTTTCACATTCAGCTCAGGGCTTGCCTGTCTGTTAGCAGCAGATCTGAGCTGTCCTGGTGATATAAAAGGGGGGCTCGGTGAAATTGTTGTTTCATCAATAAATAACAGCAGACACAGCACCGATGGCCACAGAGTGCCTCTGATCTACGATCAAACAGGAATCGCTGCTCTGCTTGCCGACTGCAAATACGGCCATATAATGTGATCACGCGCACACACACACACACACACACACACACACACACACACACACACACACACACACACACACACACACACACACTCACTGTCTGTCTTTCTCTCTCTGTCTCTCTCTTGCTCTCTCTCTCAAATACAAACAACTTCTATCAAACACCTTTGACTATCAGAAAAGTTACACAAATTGACAAGTTATCTACATTTGCATTTAGATGCAGCAGCAAACCCAATCCTGCTTTTACTCAACACAGACAGCTCAATTAGAAGCAGCGCTTTGGTTTCCCTTGACCAATACACCATGTCAGATCACACAGATTCTGCAGAGCACTGCTTGGAATTCCAACCATCTGCTACAGAGCCTGCCTTCCATGTTCCCACTCATTTCTGATTGAAGGACGGCTGCTGCTGCCTATTTGCCACTTCTCTACAACCTGCTCTCCGTGCTTCTGGGAGCTGAATTTGTCAGGGTGCAGGTCCTCTAGGTTCACCTCCAGCTCTCTGGTATGCAGCTTCTCCACCGATTACTTTAGTGCCAGCTCGTCTCACCATCTTCACAAATGGTCCTCCACCCTGTGTGATCTTGCTACACCGGATATAGAACTGGTGGTTCTGAAAAACCAGTAGATCTCCTCCATGATTTCTACAAGGGCAGGGCAACATGTTGACAGCAGCACCTTTATGCTGATAATCCTGGTGACAAAAGTCTCCTATGCTTTCCACAGATGTGATCTTCACACTACCTTCACCTGAAGCTGTCAGATTTTTGGCATTCCAACAGAGCATTATGAGCCCCCCCATCCTAGACCTCTGCCTCTTTTGTACCATGCCCACTGGAGTTACACCGGCAGCCTATAACACTTCTGTCCAACTTTTCCTTCCTTTACCTTCCTTTTCTCGCCTGTGATTGGATATTAGCAATCTATTTTATCCAGCAATGTTTCAATCAGTTAGATCTTCCATAGGCCTAACTGATTGAAATGTTGCCGAATAAAATAGCTTTTGGGAGCAATTTGGTGTGCAGACTTTACTCCTTCATTCTAGTTTTGCCCTTTTTGTCTTGCACCTTAATATTTTCTGAATGTGCACATACCTGGTTCTTTTTCAAATATGAAACCTTGTCACAAGACAGTGTTATATCTTTGACAGTCTTGCCTTGTCCTGCTTATAGCCAAAGGGAAGTTGTAAGTTGCAGTGTGTCGTTTGATGACTGGATTTTTTTCTTCCCTGAGAGGCAGCATTTTAGTCCACTGCTGACGACATCTTGACAATTTTGTAAAAGGTGTGTCAGTGGTAAGATTACTTTGATATGATATGATGGCACATCTTTGCAAGTGTTTGCTTTGCAGATTCTATAGTAAATCTGCAACTCCGCATAAAGTACCTATTCAACAGTCCTAATCCCACTTCCCTGACAAGAGGCTAATCCTGAAACAAGGTTATTTTCTTTCCAACTCAGGTTGGTTGATGGTCTTGGCCTTTTGGAATCTCCCACTACCGAGTCCAAGCTACATGCATGGAAAGTTCAACTACCATGTGTCTATGTGGCTTTTTCTTAAGTCAAGTCAAGTCAATTTTATTTGTATAGCCCCATATCACAAATTACAAATTTGCCTCAAGGAGCTTTACAGCAACATAACATCATGTCCTTAGATCCTCACATCAGATAAGGAACAACTTCCTAAAAAAAAACAACCTTTAACAGGGAGAAAATATAGGAAGAAACCTCAGGGAGAACAACAGAGGAGGGATCTCTCTCCCAAGATGGACAACATGCAATGGATGTTGTGTTTACATAATTTACACAATACAACATTGAAAGAGGATAACACAATTATAATGGAATTATAAAATGTATGAAGAATATGATGTGCAGGATGCCAAGCAGTGTCCAGACGCCACTGGAAGAGCCCAGGACCCATAGCAGTACAAGCCTGTCTTGTGCGTCGCGCACTCATCAGCTGCTAATTTGGCTATATATATAGCTTCAATACATTTTAATTTCTGTTTTTGTGATCAAATAAGTATAGTTAAGACTGTAAGAGAATAAAGTTGATATCTGATCTTTATTCAGTTGTCTTTCATGATGTTTTAATAGTTAAAATTAATTATACAGCAGCCATAAGCTTTCCCTTCCTCAAATTTAATTCAATATTTAAACCGTGGGGCTGCAGACTGAATGTGGACAGGCTGATCTATCAGTGAATTATGGAGGTTTTTAGGGCCTCTGTAAGCACATCTAGAAGACAACAGCAGTAAAACATGTATATCCTAAGACATGTTTCCAAAAAAGCACACATACACACAGTAATGATTGATAGAGGCAGTATTTTTGAAATGTTTCAAAAACCCATTACATGCGTGTTTGAACCATTATGTCCAAAAGACTGAAAATATATCATTAAAAATAAACCAAGTATCTCCAAAATTTTATCTGGTGCCTAAATCATTACTGTTTGGATTTAAATGTTCATAAATGCCATTAAATGCCCCAAATGCCACCACCATTTTCTCAGCAGCACTGGCAAAAACCCATGATAACTAAAGGCAGTCTCTGCAGGGAATATGGTATGTATAAAATTATTATTTTATTATAAACAGCTTATGAACAGATGGGGGGGGGTTGTATTTTTTTTTGGGGGGGGGCGGACTAAACACAAGATTCAACTACTCATACAAACAGTGAAACAGCACCATGACCTCGCCTGGAGTCAATTTAGGAACAAGCCTCTGGCACTTAACATAACTGAAGTTCTTTTGAAGGGCACACAGTTGCTTTTTTTGCACAATATAGCATGTGTTTGTGTATTTACGTTTATGTGTCTGTGTGTGTGTGTGTGTGTGTGTGTGTGTGTGTGTGTTGGGGGGGGGGTTGAGCTAGTGGGCGATTCTACCACTCTGGCCTACACATCTGGCCTTGGACCTTGTTAATGCATGGGTGGGTAGGCATGTGATAGTATATGTTGACACTGAAACGGCACTCTTAATGACCATCCTATCAAATTGAGACAGTACCGTGGAGGTCAATGGTTTAAAAGTTCCTTCAAAATTTATGTAACTAACTAGCTGCGGTTATATGAACCCTTTTTGTTCTTTCCAAATGGAATCAATCCAATTTTTTTGTTTTGATTTTTAGATACCCTATTGATCCCCGTGGGGAAATTACATTCTGCATTTAACCCATCCTAGCTGTGTAGCTAGGAGCAGTGGGCAACCGCCGTGCAGTGCCCGGGGACCAACTCCAGGTCGTCTTGCCATGCCTCGGTCAAGGGCACAGACAGGAGTACTAACCCTAACATGCATGTCTTTTTGATGGTGGGGGAAACCGGAGCACCTGGAGTAAAAACCCACACAGACACAGGGAGAACATGCAAACTCCACACAGAGGACGCCCTGGGATGACCCCCAAGGTTGGACAACCCTGGGGTTCGAACCCAGGACCTTCTTGCTGTGAGGCAACAGAGCTAACCACTGCGCCACCGTACCGCCCAAAATTGACGATTCCCCCTAAAATTCGCGCCAAATAAAATGATCGGATAAGGTGTCCTGTTCATATGCAGTAAGTAAGCATTCAAAAAGAAGGGTTCTGACATGCGCAATATACCAGTAACTAGTAAACATCAATTCAAGCAGGTGAGTGCACAGAAACAGTACAGATACTATGAAATTAGAAAGCAATCAGAAGAAGGGTCATTTACATGGCACATTTTCATCTGCCGAATGGATTATAAAAGAATTGGACTAGCCCTGTCCAACATAATAAATGGGCCAGGCATTTTTCATCTGGGTGGGCCTTTTTTTCTGATTATCAGAGGAATATAGGACCCCAAGTAAAAATAGCCACTGTTGTGGATGACTTTTAATGCTAGTATAATAACAACTTAGATAAGGCAAACTTTCAATTAAGGACTAAGCTACAGTCAGCCTTGAGGACACTCCAAACACTGTTAAATAACCAGTTTTGTTGTTTAAACAATATGCCAACACTGCTTCTGCTTCTCTCGTGGTTTGGGCTAGAAAGCATGCTGGACCTCCAAAACGATTAAGACATACCACCATTATGTTCACAAACTATCAAAGAAGAGGGGCACTTGCCAAGGAATAATTTAGCTGCACTGTGCCTGTGGTGCACATACAATTTTAACTATTTTTGCATACATAATGGATTGTGGGTAAAGCCTTTCAGAACTGAATAAGCTACACATCTGCTCTGCTAATTATCTTGATGTTAATAAGATCTTTTGAAAAGTTCTACCATGTGAAAAACCTTTTAAACAGTGTTTGCAGTTCACAAACTCGATCACTGGACCTTTTGAACAATGTGTTTCTGTTTGCCTGCCTTAGAATGATGATTTCCATATTTGCAAGACAGAAATAATTATTTAGAGTTGCCATCAGTTGGCCTAGAGCCAGAATGCCATCTATATCAAATTATATGCCAATCACGTCTTCAGGCATGCTCAATAATCCAGGTTAAGAAAATCACAGAAAGGTGAATCAGCTCATCTGGACACAACGTTTGGTGACAGAAATGTTTCATCACTCATCCAAGTGACCTCGGCAGGCTCCTATATGCCAAGCACGTGACTACACTGTGTGCATGTGCATGGTGGCTTGCCTATGGATTTTGAACTGAAAGCATGTCTATACAGGACTCCGTCTTACTGTTACTTTCTCTTTTTATTTTATCAAGGCAGAATACTTCAATCCCTTTGTCAACATGTGACTTGGCAGTGGTGGTCAATAGCATAGGCAACAAAATCATCCATCTGAGGCTCCAGCTGGCCAGGGGCGCTGTAGAACATTAAATTTTCATACAAGCTGCACACAGGCATTAATAACTGGGTTTTTTTATAGACGGTAAAAAAAGATGTTCTCACAAGGAGACTCAACCCTTCACCCAACAGCACACAAAAAAGTCACCCAGAGCAGCACCATCCCTCTGCTGCCTCTGAGTGCAGAGGGGTCTATTGGATCTATCAAATAGTTGTCCTCGCACACAATAGCTGGATAAATTATGAACATTTTCAGCCATCTGTGTACTGTTTAATATCTCGTCTCCTATTTTTAACAGTAAAATTAACATTAGTACTTAACTGTATTTTACGCTTGTAAATGCATCACCGGTCAATGTTTGCTTCTTCCTGCAAGGAGGCCTTTAGTGGTCGATATAGTCACTTCAATGCAAGAAATAATTTTTTCCAAAGCATTAGGCCTAACCGTGAGTCAGTGAGGGTTTGGATTGAAATCCTACATTATGTCCTGTTTTATTACTTGACGTTATCATTTTTGCTCTCCATCAACAAAATGAAAAGATTTACTTTTCACATTTATCTTCTACTCATTAGTTTGAGCTAGACTATTTTGTAGAAAATGAAAGTGCAGAACCCGACTTCCGGTTTGACTAATGGCGGAGTAGGTTACAGACTGAGAACTCTGTTGAAATCCTGGCTAAATTTTGTTGAAACGTACCCTACTTCCACTACTACTACTTTTCGTAAATTTTTGCAAAAGACTACCAAAGATAGGGAAACCAAACAAAAAACATGACCAATGGGCAAAGGACAATAATGACGAAGTTAACCGTGAGGATGAAGCACAAACTAGCCAAACTAGTGCTGCGGAAGCTAGCAACTCGCCACTAACCTTAATGGACAGGGAGAAGCTGCTGAAGGCCATGGAAGACTATTTTGTAGAAGGGGAAAAAAAAGTGACTCATACCAGTGTTTGGAGTGAGGTGATAAGGTTTGATTTAGTGGTAACATGAAAAGGTGAAACAAGGCTTGTCTTAAGTTTCTGCTTCCCTTAACATGCCCTTCTGATAAAAGGGCATGTGGCATCATGCTGTGACTCACATGCACTTCAGATTGTCTCTGAAAACATACCAGAGTGCCACTTGGCAGAGGTCAGTAGCGATGGGTCTGGTATCTGCTATTTGGCATATTAACTTGTAAATTATGATAACTCATTGGAGGGAACAAAATTCGACTCTATATCAAAGACCTGGGCCACAAACAACAACTTGTTTTTTCTACTTTAACTTTTTTCATTGTTTTCATTTTGCTTTTGTAGGTCAGTACTGAGAAGACATGAAATGGGAGAATTGGCTGCATTACTTGCCAATGTAGCAGCAGAATTGGCTATCAGGACTCATGTCCTTCCCTTTCAACAGCTGATGAGTATTTTCCTAGCTGTTTGAAAGAGCTGAACAGCTCCTCACAGAGATGAGCAAATGTTTACCTCGCTCAATTTTCTTGATGCACATGGATGCACAATCATGTAACCTATGATGGCTAATCAGTTGTTTGAACCATCATCAGTGTGTTTGTAAGTGTTATCAGTGTGGACGTGTCGATATTATGTCAACTGAGCATGCAGGGCTGTAGTCATTTACCTCAAGAAGGAGTGCTTGGTTGACGAAATATTCATCGCAGCACAAAGGTTCAATATGCTAGGTACTGTTAAATGGTTGGCAGACCAGAGCATTCTCTACATAAATAACTGAGGACTTCTTGCTGTTTAAACCGAATCTGAAAGGCCTTAGCATTTTCCCTATCCAAATTAGTTAGCAGGAAGCCCAACATTTTTACAAGTTAACCATGTTTCCCTTTGCCAGCTCTGAGAAGCTTTACTATCTGACAATAAAAGCAATGATTTAGGATCTAGCCAGGGCCTTAATTATCAAGGGTCTTTTATTGGCTAGGGAAAAATTGGAAAATGTTTCATTTGGCCACAGCTTGTGATATTCTGGCTGTGAATAAGGCAATACCTTTTCGCATTTCATCATACTGACACCATTTTAAAGCCTTAGAATGGTGGTCTCTACCAGTCTATAAGCATCTACTGTAAGAACTTGCAGTCCAGAGAACAACCACCAGGTAAATTGCCCCTGAAGACAACTCCCAGCATGGTATACACTAGGTTATCCACAGGGTCACCTAGGTTATAGCCACCCCCCCCCCTTTTTTTTCCATTTTAGTCAGGGTGTGACTGTGTATTCTCACATTTTTAGTGTTGCATGACTGCACTACCAGATGAATGACAGTCGGCTTTTCAAGGGGAGGGACAGAGGATGAACACAGCCAGACAACAACAGGAGGCTCCACTGAGGCCCTAGGCTTGATAAATTGCAGAGGGCCTATTTGTCATTTATATTTTTGAGCAAGGGAACTTCTCAAGCTGTACAAAGCCATCTTTAAGGCACTTGTATTGAAGGACTTTATGAATTATAATAAAATAAAACCCTTTGTGCACACATACACGGTCCTCCTTCATACAACCTTTGTTGCATGTTCTACATGCAATAAAAAGGGCAAGAAAAAAATTGGTCTTAACAAATTAGAGCTCATGTTACCACAGTATTCAAATGACCATTATTTACATACGTCTGTCAAGTTATTGTCACAACAGTGACAACTTCAAAGTTGCATTTAGTGAATAAAAAGTCTTCTCTGCTAAGAATGTTTTAATTGTTAATTCTTATACTGTTACAAAAGATATGAGCCATGTGCAGTTTTTCTTTTCTTTCTTTCTTTTTTTGTTTGTTTCCTTTGCCATGACCCATTTGGGTTCATTATATCATGGAGATCTCACTGCGGGGGAAGAGCCTGTGACGGGATAAACGAATGAACCAAGTCTTGTCCTGAATGAACGAAAACAGCAATGGTCAGGACTGTGGCAGTTTGTATACAAGAGGAACACTGCTGTGGTATCAACGCTGATTTGAACCAATTGGACCTTTGTCTTGCATTCCCTTCCCACATGGCAGCCCCCCATCCCTCTGGCACTTGAATGCTAAATTTTCTTCTGACTTGCGTTTCTCCTCCTCTGTCCAGTGGATGGACACATTCATTATGTGAGACTGCGTGGTTCTCACAGCCAAAAACCTTGTCACATGGAATTGTTCAATAATGTCAAGGGACAATCTCCCCCACCAGTGTAAGGAAAAGGAGGGGGTGATGCATGGATAAACTTCACTCACAATGAATGTTAGCCTTGTGTTGGTTGTTCTTACAATATCATGGCTTTGTGTGGGGAGTGACTCATTGCGATGTTGTCTTGTGCCACTGTTCACTTGAAAGCATTTGAGACAATATCCCAATGTCTCAATGCTTGAGTAGCATAAATAGTCTAAGAAATGTATCGTCTCACAGCCTGACATTTGAAGAACCTCTTATTTTGGTTTCTAAGTCTATATCAATCAAATTTATTCATATAGCACATTACGAACATGAAAATGCAATGCAATAAACTTTACATGACCATAAATATACAACAAAAAAGTTGTTTTTGTTTTTGGTTTACATGATGATGGTGTCACGTGGCTTGGGTCCTGGGCTGTTCCAGTGGCGTCTGGACACTGCTTGGCATCCTGCGCATCACATTCTTCATACATTTTATAATTCCATTATAATTCTGTTATCCTCTTTCAATGTTGTATTGTGTAAATTGTGTAAATACAACAACCATTGCAGGTTGTCCGCCTTCAGAGAGAGATCCCTCCTCTGTTGCTCTCCCTGAGATTTCTTCCTATTTTTTCTCCCTGTTTGTTTTTTTAGGGAATTGTTCCTTATCCAATGCGAGGGTCTAAGGACAGAATGTTGCGTTGCTGTAAAGCACCTTGAGGTAAATTTGTAATTTGTGATATTGGGCTACCTTGGTTGGATTCAAACCCTAGATTGAGAACTGAGTGTTGTTGTTTTTGTTGTTGTTGTTTTGTTTTTTTTACAGACTGATTTTGGTCTGTATCAAATTTCATTTTGATTTTGTCAGCAGTGAGACAAACGTTGGGATTTGGTTTTAATCATAAGGCTGGGTTCCTAAAGGAAAACATTCACCACCCAGGAATTTTCCTGGCAAGCACATCCCTGAACAGAGCAAAAATAGTAATCTGCATATTCTTAAGGGCACAGGTGCAGGTATGCCTCAGTGCATCTCAAGCACATTGACATTTTAAGAGATAGTGCTAGAAGCCTTACACAGCCCTCTTAGAGGGGTTAATGACTAATACAGGAAAGCACCTTCAATATAGTCATTGAGATTCAGAATCCAGGTTTCACTTACGTCGCCTGAACAGAAACGTGTCAGGCAGGATGACTGACTGATGTGATCCCTTGAGGCGTGACATCTCCTACACATGACCCTGTGCTGTCAACTGTGAGTAGCAAGCTGCATCACACATTTCAATTAAAACCAAAGATCACATCCAAGAGCTTGATTTATTTTATCATTTCAGTTTTTTTTTAAACATACAATTCTTTTAAATTTTTGCTGCATTGGCAATGAATGTCTCAAAGCTTAAATACTCAAGTTCTTCAGTTATGATGAAGGGCACTACAGTTAACATGATTTATAATCATAATTTAGGCTAAATGACATTTGATGGCTTAAACATTAAGTAGAAGCGGATACATACTGATGATGAACAGCTAATAACCTGAGGCTTCATTTTCACATCCAATTTGATTCACTGATAATTGTAATCCATCATGTCTAGTCTAGAGATCTATGAGCAGAACCAGCCAGAGACGTGGTCTATAGGAAGTTTAAGGCGTGTCATTATGATAAATGGCTCAATCAGCTGAAGCTTAGATGAGCCATACAGTAAGTATACTGTATGGCTCATCTACAGATCAAAAAACCAAAGGGGTTTTGGCAAGAATATCATCTCTTATCACACAATTTCATAAATACACAACCTCTAGAAAAGTATCAAATATTTAGGGATGAGTTAAAGATTTTGGGAAAGTTGGTGTTTGATTTTTGTTTTTCTAGCAGAAGTCAATGGCTATATATTTGTATTAAAAATTCTGATTGATTGCAAGTTTTTAATTGATTTTATGATTTGCTACCCTTTAATCTGATGATATGCTGCTGCAATTACATAAATTTTGCCGTTTCAGAATGTTTCTTCGGGTAATTACTGAGTATGCCAGTTTATAGTTCTATGGCAAATAACACTGGAAAGGCAAATGCTGTTGCCATTTGGCTGTGACTGATGAGCCAATGTTCAAGGTCATGATAATTCACCACCATCAGATTAAATTGGACAGAACCGTAAAAGTGAAGCTAAAAAGTAAAAAACATGTAACTTTTTGCTACTTACAGAATGTCATATAAACATTAAATAGCTGATGTGCCATGTGAAATCACAGAACTATGACTTATTGCTGGTGTGAGGGGATGTTGGTGAGTATATTTTTCTTTATAATGCTGTGTTAATATTACTGGGTTGCTTCTGTTCCAATTAATGTTCTGTTCAAGGCAGGCATCCTTTAACAATACTTTAAGATTTTTTTTCCTCGCTTGTCATGTATCACAGCTGCAGAACAATTTAATCTGAATTATGTTTCCATGACTGTAACTACTTGCAGGAAGGAAAGGTAGTCGGGGTCCATAACAGTGCAAATTTATACTGAAACAAGACGAGAAAGCCATTTAAATGCTTATTTGCAGTGAGCAGTGGCAATACAGTATTGGCCTTATTTCTAGCTCCCATGATACCTTACGTGAATTATGGGCGCGACTTCCCCCTTGTTACACCACTGAACCGGAGTTTATGAGCGATAGCAAAATAACAAATCAATATGTGGGAACAAAGCTTGTCAACCCTGAAACGCGACAATGTTGTCTAGTCGATGGATGAAAGGTGACATGAAAAAGTGGCCTCAGATAACATACAGTAACGTATTTAGCTACTTTATCGAGTCTGTTGCAACAGATGGTGATGCAATGAAAAATCTTAAAAGCTCTGAGGTGTATTAATATCTCCATAGCAACAAGGTTGGAAGCGTTTTGTTAAAGGAGGTCGGAAACAACCTTGTTTACTTGAAAGGTGACATTGAACAAAGACAGAGGCATAAAATTCCACATCACCGGGCCTTGGTTTTGGTTTCCAGGTCAGGAGAAATATAAATGGCCAAGTGCTCCTGCATAGCAGGACCAGGGTGGTCTTGCAGCCATGCAGCTGCGGTTCTGTGGAAGGTAAGCAGCCTACATGGTTCTTTTCACACTGTTACTGCTGTCAGTGCTACTTGTAATCATAGTTGCAGCTGCTGAGTGTAATTTCTAACTGACATTTTTTTAATGTAGGTTGAGAACGTATTCAGACAAGGTAAGACAGGGCTATCATGCACTGATGTTCAGAGGAAGTATAATACAGGCACAAGAAAGAATGTAGAAGAAGGTGAAACACATCTCAAGCATCATAAACCTGACCACATTTACTCAGACTCCTAAACATCAATGTCAGATCATGTAAGCATTGTCATTGAAGCCACACATTTAGCTTAGCCTGGTACAGCCGCAAATGGCGCAACATGTGCCTGAGCTCCATAATGCCATTTTAGGCAATTCTAATGACACAGAAAGAAATATATTCCACCAAAAAGCAATATATGTAACACTATATATATGTTAGATGTGTTTGAACGGACCACCGTGGGTGGCTAGCCACTCAGAAGCATAGTAAGTTTTTCCTGCTTACGGCTTCTTCCGCTGCTTCACCGGAAGTTACAACCATAATCGTTTCCACAGTAGCTCCCCCTGCAATAAGGTGGATAGATAAACTAGATTAACATGACCAGTCTACTGTTAAGGAGATTTATCATACATTGATTTATCATACATTCCTCTAAAATGCACTTCATTTCTAATTTGTTATAGGAAACGCTGACTAATATTTCTCACTATCCACCACATTTAATATCTCATCTCATCTCATCTTCAGCCGCTTTTCCAGGATTGTGTCGCGGTGGCAGTAAGCTAAGTAGGGCACTCCAGACATCCCTCTCCCCAGCAACGCCCTCCAGCTCCTCCTGGGGGATCCCAAGGCATTCCCAGGCCAGATTGGACAGGTAGTCCCTCCAGCGAGTTCTGGGTCTACACTGGGGTCTCCTCCCAGTTGGCCGTGCCTGGTAAACCTCCAAAGGGAGGCATCCTAATCAGATGCCTGAACCACCTCAACTGGCTCCTTTCGATGAGAAGGAGCAGCGGCTCTACTCCAAGTTCCCTCCGGATGTCCGAGCTCCTCACCCTATCTCTAATGCTGAGCCCAGACACCCTACGGAGGAAACTCATTTCAGCCGCTTGTATCCACGATCTCACCCTTTCAGTCACTACCCAAAGCTCATGACCATAGGTGAGGACTGGAACGAAGATTGGCTGGTAAATTGAGAGCTTTGCCTTCTGGCTCAGCTCCCTCTTCACCACAATGGTCCGGTACAACGTCCGCATTACTGCTGATGCTGCACCAATCCGCCAGTCAATCTCCCGCTCCATCCTACCCTCACTCGTGAACAAGACCCTGAGATACTTGGACTCCTTCAATTGAGGCAACAACTCATCCCCAACCCGGAGGGAGCAATCCACCATTTTCCGGTAGAGAACCATGGCCTCAGACTGTGAGGTGCTGACTCTCATCCCGGCCCAAACTGTCCCAGTGCGTGCTGGAGGTCGCGTTCTGATGAAGCCAACAAAACCACATCATCTGAGAATAGCAGAGATGCAATTCTGAGGTTCCCAAAATGGACACACTCCTCACCATGGCTACCTTACCACATTTAATAGCAAAGGATAATTTCTGAATATTAAATGTTTGTTAGTCCTTTTTTATTTGAGACTAACACAAATCCCATAAAGTGGTGTTTCTTAGTCTATGGAGGTATTTAAAGGGTGTGTGTGTGTGTTCCAGTCATGGAAAAATGTCAAAGGAATTAAAGAAAATTTGGGGGGGGGGGTTCCCCCTTTTTCTCCCCAATTGTATCTGGCCAATTACCCTGCTCTTCCAAGCCATCCCGGTCGCTGATCCAACCCCTCTGCCAAGCCGGGGAGGGCTGCAAAATTCCACATGCCTCCTCCGATACATGTGGAGTCGCCAGCCGCTTCTTTGCGTCTGACAGTGTGGACTTTCATAGGGGGAATGCAGCACATGGGAGAATCACGCTATTCCCCCCAGTTCCCCCTCCCCCCCGAACAGGCGCCCCGACCGACCAGAGGGGGCGCCAGCACAGCAACCAGGACACACACCCACATCCGGCTTCCCACCCGCAAACATGGCCAACTGTGTCTGTAGGGACGCCCGACCAAGCCGGAAGTAACATGGTGATTCGAACCGGTGATCCCCATGTTGGTAGGAAATGGAACAGATCGCTATGCTACCCGGATGCCTCAAAGGAACTGATTGAAATTCTTTAATTTATCTATTAATTTCATCGGCAACATCTTGACATTAAAGTTTCAAATGTAAAGGAAAGTTAATGAATGAAATGGGGATGAGCCTCTTTGAGTGGCAGTAAAGCATCCCATACAATCAGAGTGAAAGGGTCATTGACAAAGATATGCATTTTTGCTTCTGGTGCTGATAATGAATAAATGAACAAAAATAACAATAAATCTCAACACTGATAGATAGCTAGCGAGAGCGTGTCGATGTTCCCAAAGTCCTAGGTTCCCTCAACCCTATCTCATTGAACTTATCTAAACTTAAACTAACCTACCTTCACTTGACTTAACCTCAACCTCTATCTAACCTTAACTGTCTTGAACCTTCTTTGACCTAACTCTAACCTTAACCCAGTGGTTCTCCAACTTTTTCTGTCACCCCCCCCCTTTTGGAGGAAGAAAATTTTTCATGACCCCCCCACCCCAACAAGATGGTGACAAAATGGGCCAAGTTTAACTTTACTTAATTAACATCAAGATCATGAACATTCCTTTCACTTTTCATTCAGTAATTTCGGTTGTGCAAATAACAAAAGCAAGTTCCACTTCAGCTTTATCAAACCTCTTTTTGTGAAATTTGTCACTAGATTGCTCCATCAGTCTGTGTGCTTTTTCAAAAACAGAAAAACGAAATAAATTTAAAAATCACTTTGGTAGAACAATAACAATAATGTTCAATATGTGCAAAAAAAGAACAAATACAGATATTTGGGAAAAACGATGAGAAAGTCAATTTGTGAGAGCTCAAGTCTTATCACTGCATTAGTGGCTGCAATGAGCCTGTTTTGCACTGCACATCTTTTCAAAACAGGGTTGCAGGCTTGATACTGCCACTCTCAAGTCAAGCTCAATGTTGCGCTTAGACCTGCACTTTGTCTTAAGTGAGGCAACAGCAGAAAAGTCCACCTCACAGAGATAGGATGTGGCGAAGGGAAGTAGAATGCCCACAGCCCTCTGTCCTAGGAGTGGATACTCCCTCTCCACACCGAGCCAGAATTCACTGTCTGAGCAGTAAAGCTCAGCCTCAGGGTGGAGTCAGATGTCATCTCGACGAACTGGTCCTTTTCAGCAAAGCTGAAATTAGCAGGTGCTGCTGCATTGAATGGATCTGTCACCCAGTCATACTGAACACTGTTGTTTGGAAAGCATTTTTGAAAGAATCCTCTCAGGAAAGAGATGTGCTCCTTAAGACATGAAATCACTGTGGTGACTCCAGACTCACTGTTCAACAAATTCACTCGGATTCTAATAGAAATCAGTATTTCCTTGATCAAGTCTCTGATTCTGTTTGTGATATTCATGGACAGGATCTCAAGGTGCAGCCAAGGTGGGGAGTGTGTCCATTTTGGGAACCTCAGAATTGCATCTCTGCTCTTTGCAGATGATGTGGTTTTGTTGGCTTCATCAGAACACGACCTCCAGCGCGCCCTGGGGCGGTTTGCAGCTGAGTGTGAAATGGCTAGGATGACAATCAGCACCTCCAAGTCTGA
Source organism: Lampris incognitus (assembly GCF_029633865.1). Lineage (NCBI taxonomy): Eukaryota > Metazoa > Chordata > Actinopteri > Lampriformes > Lampridae > Lampris > Lampris incognitus. The sequence continues at coordinate 3,600,620 of NC_079218.1, forward strand.
GGCCATGGTTCTCCACCAGAAAATGGTGGTTTGCTCCCTCCGGGTTGGGGATGAGTTGCTGCCTCAAGTGAAGGAGTTCAAGTATCTCAGGGTCTTGTTCACATGTGAGGGTAGGATGGAGTGGGAGATTGACAGGCGGATTAGGGCAGCTTCAGCAGTAATGTGGACGTTGTACCGGACTGTTGTGGTGAAGAGGGAGCTGAGCTGGAAGGCAAAGCTCTCAATTTACCAGTCAGTCTTTGTTCCAACCCTCACCTATGGTCATGAGCTTTGGGTAGTGACTGAAAGGGTGAGATCACGGATACAAGCGGCTGAATTGAGTTTCCTCCATAGGGTGTCTGGGCTCAGCCTTAAAGATAGGGTGAGGAGCTCGGACATCCGGAGGGAGCTCGGAGTAGAGCCGCTACTCCTTCACGTCAAAAGGAGCCAGTTGAGGTGGTTCAAGGATCTGATTAGGATGCCTCCTGGGCACCTTCCTTTGGAGGTTTACCGGGCACGGCCAACTGGAGGGAGACCCCAGGGTAGATCCAGAACTTGCTGGAGGGTCTACATATCCAATCTGACCTGGGAACGCCTTGGGATCCCCCAGGAGGAGCTGGAGGGCGTTGCTGGGGAGAGGGACAGCTGGAGTGCCCGACTTAGCTTGCTGCCAGATAGACACCTGCCACCGTGTCTATCGATAGACAGATACATCCAACACAGTCCCACAGACAAAACATTAATATACAACGTATTACCAGTTCCAAAAATGCTGACCGCCAAACTTCTGTGATTTCTAAAGTACACTGACAGGCAATGTTTTATCACATGCCTACAATTATGTGTCAACAACATATCAAAATTGTTACTGTTACTTTACAGATGATAAGACGTGGGTATTAGGTCAGACATGGGTATTAGGTAAGAGCTAGTTAAGTTTAGGTATGGGTTTGTTGTGGTTAAGGTAAGGGTAAGGATCTGAGAGACCGATCGTCAATCATAATCATTCGGGCACATTGTATATCATTCGGGGAGTGTATTTCCATTTTATTTCCCTTTCCTACAATAACCATCACCTGTAATTAGTTGACAACGCCATGTGATTCGTTGTGTTTTTGTGTCAAGTGGGCTGCTTCTTTCATGTTTAGCATTTTTGAACAAGCACAGCTTTCTCTAACCAAATGGAAGATTCAATGTTTTAACTTTACTGACTGCCGAAATCAGGGTTACAAGTAGTGTGGACTAACATTTGTTTTCATATTTAATATATTGATATTGGTTGTGCCTCTAAAGTCAGTCTACTAAGCATTTCATATGTTGATGACATACACTACCGTTCAAAAGTTTGGGATCACCCAAACAATTTTGTGTTTTCCATGAAAAGTCACACTTATTCACCACCATATGTTGTGAAATGAATAGAAAATAGAGTCAAGACATTGACAAGGTTAGAAATAATGATTTGTATTTGAAATAAGATTTTTTTTACATCAAACTTTGCTTTCGTCAAAGAATCCTCCATTTGCAGCAATTACAGCATTGCAGACCTTTGGCCTTCTAGCTGTTAATTTGTTGAGGTAATCTGGAGAAATTGCACCCCACGCTTCCAGAAGCAGCTCCCACAAGTTGGATTGGTTGGATGGGCACTTCTTTGAGCAGATTGAGTTTCTGGAGCATCACATTTGTGGGGTCAATTAAACGCTCAAAATGGCCAGAAAAAGAGAACTTTCATCTGAAACTCGACAGTCTATTCTTGTTCTTAGAAATGAAGGCTATTCCATGCGAGAAATTGCTAAGAAATTGAAGATTTCCTACACCGGTGTGTACTACTCCCTTCAGAGGACAGCACAAACAGGCTCTAACCAGAGCAGAAAAAGAAGTGGGAGGCCGCGTTGCACAACTGAGCAAGAAGATAAGTACATTAGAGTCTCTAGTTTGAGAAACAGACGCCTCACAGGTCCCCAACTGGCATCTTCATTAAATAGTACCTGTTAGAGCCTGTTTGTGCTGTCCTCTGAAGGGAGTAGTACACACCGGTGTAGGAAATCTTCAATTTCTTAGCAATTTCTCGCATGGAATAGCCTTCATTTCTAAGAACAAGAATAGACTGTCGAGTTTCAGATGAAAGTTCTCTTTTTCTGGCCATTTTGAGCGTTTAATTGACCCCACAAATGTGATGCTCCAGAAACTCAATCTGCTCAAAGAAGTGCCCATCCAACCAATCCAACTTGTGGGAGCTGCTTCTGGAAGCGTGGGGTGCAATTTCTCCAGATTACCTCAACAAATTAACAGCTAGAATGCCAAAGGTCTGCAATGCTGTAATTGCTGCAAATGGAGGATTCTTTGACGAAAGCAAAGTTTGATGTAAAAAAAATCTTATTTCAAATACAAATCATTATTTCTAACCTTGTCAATGTCTTGACTCTATTTTCTATTCATTTCACAACATATGGTGGTGAATAAGTGTGACTTTTCATGGAAAACACAAAATTGTTTGGGTGATCCCAAACTTTTGAACAGTAGTGTACATTGTAATCTGAGAAATGCAAATAAGTTATACGACATTTTGTCATTTTGAGACTGGCTCACAAATCTAAATCCATAAAGTGCTATCGGAAATTTTTTTTAGATGCATTTCATTCAATCAATGTTTTCTCCTCTCCCCAACATACAAAGTATTTAAAAAGGATCATTTAAATTTTCAAGACTGCGTGGGGAAATTTATGTGGGAGGTAGCAACTGTCCACACAATGGCAACTACTGTTAAGGTGCCCTTGAGCAAGACACTTTTCATAGTGCACAAACAGTAGAACTGCCAATAGTGAAATACCTGAGTTATTCTGGGAAGCCACCTGGTGTAAAGGTATGTAGATATAAAATGTGAAGGATGGCAGTATTGAAAAAGAACATGCTTGCTAAGCAAAACTGTTCCCTGGGTGAGTAAAGGTAGAAAAGAAGGAGCATGTCGTTAAAAACTGAAATCGGTTTGATTTCTTGACATAAACAAACTGAAAAGGATTTATTTTAGACCAATGTTGATCAGCAAACTTCAAGATGTTAGTTTTTATTATAAATTACATGGTAAAGAATTTAGTAAGGGAAGAATTAGTTCTATAAACAAAGGAAAATTTGCATTTCATTCTACCTCACACAAGAATTTCAAATATAGGCTTAGGTCCAGTCTGATGAGCCAAACTATGCGAACTGATCATATCTGACTATAATTGACCTCCCTCTCTCTCTCTCTCTCTCTCTCTCATAATGAGTTGACTGAACACACGTGCGTATGCACACATTCACACGCACATTTGCAAATGCACACACACTCTCACTACATTAGTTTATGTTTTTGCTTGCTTTTTTAAGTTTGCTTGTTTGTTTACTTTGTGGATTACATGACCTTTGTATTTGCTCATAATACTTACTGAGATGAGATTCCTTCTATAAGCCCCTAGGGTTTTTTTTTTTTTTAAATTGCACCTGCACATCCTGCTTATTTTCTTGTGTCGTTGGGTTTTTTGCTGCTTTGTTTTATGAGTGCAAATAAATAAAATCCAAATTAAAAAAAATCAACCAAAATGAATGAAATCTATCTATCTATCTATCTATCTATCTATCTATCTATCTATCTATCTATCTATCTATCTATCTATCTATCTATCTATCTATCTTTCTTTCTGTCTGTCCGTCTGTAAGCCAAAAGTCAACCCAACAAAACAGACAAATGGGCAACATCTCTGAACTCATTTGACTGACATCAGCACTTGCAATGCACTGATGTCGCTGGTAGGCTCGATGATATCATCACTGCCATAAAGACCGGTATGATGGATTAATAGATGAGTTTATGGTATTAATAAAAACAATAGTGAACTCTACCACATCTTAAAAGTTTCCTCATAAACACTTGGCACAAAAGCCAATCTATCACACACCAACCTGATATCTAACTGCTCAGCTATTCATGTATAATACAACATGGCTATGGTGGCAATTTAGGCATTGTGGAAAACAGCCACATAATAGTTGCATGAGGCGAATTTTCAAAGTATGGCATGGCTTTACAAAGTCTGATTTTCCCTGATTGGATTTCCCTCTTAGAATCACTTGTGTTAATCATTAAACCACCATGACACTTCCGACACCTAACTGTGATGGTGCTTAGGGTTAGAATTGTTCTTGCCTGCAGGGACAATGACCCTGTGCAAAGGCAATGTTGGTATGACAGATGTACATCTACACACCAAGGCAAACTCAATTACAGACCTCTTTAAAAAGCACTTTGTGCACTTGAAATGAAGCACTGATATGATCCTTTATATGATCCTTCTCCCCTTATCAACATATCCATGACGTTTTCATACCATAATATACACAGATGTTAACCTATTAAGATGAGCCCGAATCTTATCAAAAGTTACAACAGATAGCATAGAAAATAATGGCGCATGTTGTCTGCTGTTCATCTCATTCCGAGGTTTATTCAGCATTTTTCCCAATGCAAACATAGAAGTTGAGGGTTTAATGTCACCCTTCCCGTGATTGACATGTCAGTGTCTGCAGAAGAGGGAATTTTAACTTAAACCGTGTAAGAGGTTCTCAGGCAGAGCCAGGTAAAAAATTAAAAAAAAAAGCTATTTCACAAGGCCAACAATGTTTTGAATCAAATTTTCATCACCAGATTTTCTACCAGCTTCACAGTCACAGTGAAAGAAGAGTTCTAGAAAGATAGCATGATGGAGAGAGGGAATGTCTGTAAAGGGAGGGGAGGAAGAAAGAGAAGATATGCTACTTCCACACCAACTGTGTTTCCTACAGTCATCGACCCATCAACAGCGACTGAAGAGCAACAGAGAGGAAGGCAGATGCAGATAAACAAAGATGTAAACAGAGAAAGGGGGGAAAAATCCTTACCTGGGAACAAAAGTACAGCAAACACCCATGACAGGACGAAGAAACATACAGAATTATACATTGTTCCAAATGTTGATTCAGATGTTCGTTTGTATGTGACCCTCTTTGAATCTTCCCATAAAAGGGTTTTCCAGAAAGCTGCCCACGAGGACCTGTCGTTATTTTCCCCCTGGCTCTCCTGAAATGTCAGTCTGACAGTCCCTTCTTTCCCACTTGAGGGTTTGCTGAGGATGCTTTTAAATCCAGCGCAAGTTGTGGCTGCACACATAGGCTGGCTCCTCACGCAGTTATTCTATCTCCCTATCTCGCACGTACTCCAACACACAGCGGGGATCACCACTCTGCAAGATTGGGGAGGTGGGGGGAGGAAGGATCACCCACCTCCCCCTCCTCTGCATTGGCTGAGGCTACTGTCTGTCATTCATGAACAGTCCAACCTCTGTTTTGTTTTATTTTTTTGCTGCTGGGAATCTTCACTCTGCTTTTTTTTTTGTCTCTTTTTACAGATCAAGAGCACGATTAAACGGGTAATGAAGGACTGATGTGTCATAAAGGACAAATAAAGACAGCACCCCCTCTCAGGTACTGCCAAGGGTGATCTGGGTACAGATTTCCAAAATTGTACCTGGAAGAGTTATTTTATTTTTTTGATTTTGAGATACTTTATTGGGCCCCGTAGGAAAATTACGCTCTGCATTTAACCCATTCTAGCTGTGTAGCTAGGAGCAGTGGGCAACCGCCGTGCAGCAACCGGGGACCAACTCCAGTTCTTCTTGCCATGCCTCGGTCAAGGACACATACAGGAGTATTAACCCTAACATGCATGTCTTGTTTTTTTGTTGTTGTTTTTTTTTTTAATGTGGGGGGAACCGGAGCACCCGGAGAACGCAGAACCTTCTTGCTGTGAGGCGACAGTGCTAACCACTGCACCACCGTGCCGCCCATTACTAAGTCGAGTCTTTGTGTTTTGCATGACAACTATTGAATCTGCTGTAATGAGCTACAGTATTTGATGGAACTGGGTTTTCAGGACATCGTTGAAGAGTGACACTTTGAAAATCTTCCATATTTTATCCATCTGTAGAAAATCGACATTACAATCCCAACAGACAGGAGGAAAGTTTTAAGGTTACATTCAAATTTAATGCATCATAATCTTGTCTTAACATAAACTGCTACTATTTTGGCTGAAGTTTATTCAGCTGATGGACAAGTGATTTTTGGGTAGTTGTAAAACTTACAACCCCTTGCCGTTTCTGGTGTGAAGTATTTTCTTCTTTTCTATCGCACACACATGAAAAATTTGCTCTGAAGTCTAAGCACACCATTAAGTATTTAATTCCCATGGATTAGCTTTACCCAAATGAAATAAACTTTCAGGAGATGAAGTGAAAATATAAAACGCCAGTATCACAAGTAAAATACTTTGGTTTGTCTTGTACTTAGTGCAAAATGCATTAGATACAACATATTGGCATAGATTAAATTGGTTTTATGAGGTTATGATGAAAGATTTTAATTTGTTGTTTTGCTTTTCAAAATGGAATTACTTTTATTGTCATTGCAAAGTCTTGCACCTTTCCTATATCACAATAATATTTTTTTTGGGGGGAGGGGGATTCTCGTTTTTCTCCCCAATTGTACCCAGCCAATTACCCCACTCTCCGAAGCCGTCCTGGTCGCTGCTCCACCCCCTCTGCCATTCTGTGGAGGGCTGCAGACTACCATGTGCCTCCTCCAATACATGTGGAATCACCAGCTGCTTCTTTTCCCCTGACAGTGAGGAGTTTCACCAGGGGGACGTAGCACGTGGGAGGATCACGTCATTCCCCCCTGTCCCCACTCCCCCAGAACAGGCGCCCCAACCGACCAGAGGAGGTGCTAGTTCAGCGACCAGGACACATACCCACATCCAGCTTCCCACACGCAGACACAGCCAATTGTATCAGTAGGGACGCCCAACCAAGCCGGAGGTAACACGGGAATTCGAACCGGATATCCCCGTGTTGGCAAGCAGCGGAATAGACCGCTACACTACCTGGACGCTCACAATAAGATTACTGAGTGAAGGATGACTATGTCAGCATGCTATAGACCGATTTGAAGTATCCTTGTTTTATTTGCATGGATGTCATGTGAACAGAGTCTATGGGTTTTCAAGGATAAAAGGAACAAGCTATCATCCTTCTATTATCATACATAAAAGAACTGTGCATGCAATGTTAGTGCACTTTCCTCTTTCTGGTCTTACTGCGCAAATAAATAAAGAAATAGGAGAGAAAATTACAGGGAAGAGTTAAATATGGTTACCATTACTTTTGGGTTGACTTGTGCATATAGGTTAGTGATAAGCAGCTCTCACTGGATTTAGAGAGGATAGTATAGTGCTTAGGGGAACATAGCTCAGGAGGGTGAGTAACATTGGGTGGGAAGAGACAGACTGTTGGTCTTTTCCTCCTCTATACCCCAACCAAATCCATAAATCATAATCTTTGTCTGAAATCACAAACTCTCTTGCTCTGTATGCTCAAGGTGTTTCTGCTGCAGGGCTCTCTGTTGCATTCTGTGTTGTTGCTGGCTTTCAAAAATGCCAGCAGGAGTGGGTTTTTCATGTGATGAGTTGATTAGTTAACTCTGCACAGCTGAATTAGGAAGGACCACCAAATCCTGCTGACTTCGAGCTGAGAACAAATGCATTTTGCAGCACTAAGTCCCCAGAGGGAGCCCTGCAGTGGGTTGGTAGTGATGCTCCACAAAATGGGGATAATGATTTTCAATACTACCTTGGCAGAGTCCAACAAAGTACTGAGTGAGTACCAGGTTTGTCAGTTTGCCCCTAGATGATGTAGAGATATCATTACAGGTTCTGGTTAAAAAATAAATCACGAGAAACTCTAGAATAGCAAATACTCAAGTGCCTTGATCTCAGTCACTAACAACTCTAAAATACAATTGTACCTTTATCTGTAGCAGTCTAGTAAGACAGCTTCATAATCCTTTTTCTCGGTAGTAAATGAAAGCCTCATTGCTCATGCTAAGAAAATTACCTGGCTAGCTTTTAATCACACACATTTAATCACACACATTACTGCTACTACCTTTGCAAAGGTCAGATGAAAGTGATAAAATCATATTGTATCATTAAATTTTTAATTTTCCATCCATTTCTTTGTATGTTATCCATTTTGATGTGGGTCATGATAATCATTCAATAAAAAAAATCTTACTTTGATTGTGAAAATAATTACATGAAACACTAAATCAAAATTAACAGGATCAGTAAGTGAGGCAGTATGATGATAAGACAATATGACTGTATGGAATCAGAGGAGTAGGCCATGAATGATAATGATCTACTAGCTGCTGTTTAACACGTTATTTATATCCATGCATAAAAATTGCAAGCTTTGAGATACTCAGTCATATCACCAACTCAATTCAGTACAGAGCACCAACAAAACTCTGTAAACCAGGTGAAAACATTCTAAACAAGCTGAACTTGAGGAGTTTTTTGAATGCTCTCATAGGATAATGAGGATAATGGCTTTCAGAATAGTAAGCCTACAAATTACTGCTGAGCCTTTGTTACCAGGGCACAGGAATTTGTTATGTGTTATGCAAACCATGATGCTTCATGTTACTGGTTACAATCTGATGCTTGTCCCAAAGTGTTTTACGTGACATTCCCAAAATATGGTCTGTTTGCAAAGAGAGGAAAAAAAGCAAGATAACTGGAGCTATTTATGGTCTTTGATTAAATGCTAACAGCACAAAATAAACAGTTTGCACATACAAATAATCAATGCACTGCTGTATTGAGAAATTATGCAAAACTTTTAACTATAAGGGAACGCAGCAATTATTCTTCCTTTCCAGTATTTGGGGGCTGTGCTGTATGTTTACTTCTTTTTTTATTGAAGTAATAATCTCTGCTGATGAAAAGTCCTTTGTTGCAGGCCCCATTGTCTCTGTCTTAATTTGGTTCATAAAAACAACAATGAAAGAACTCGGAAAATTAGACTTCCATTTCCCATGATGCAACACTTCCTTTCTTACCCTTGATATCTACCGACTGTGAAAATATCTGTATACAATTCTTCCAAGTGGCCTCATTTCAAATGGCCTTATTTCATCATAGCCCAAGACAATGTGCTTGCTAATTATCTAGACAGCTCTGTATTGCCAGCTGAGTTGGACCTGCTTCCAAAACTCGTGTGGTGAAAAAAGCACACAAAAAAAACAAAAAAAACAAAAAAACGGAAACGCAGACAATCTAGTAAAATGCTCAAACATAATTCAGTATATGTTGTGATGTAACTTACAGGACACACTTTTACACCACCCTCAACCTGCACTGAGCCCCGTTTAAAGTGTACCTTAAAGCTACATAACACAATATTTTCGATATTAACAGTGAATCAAATGACCCTGTAATGTGGAAGGCCCACTTGTACTGCAATCACAGTGAGAATCAACACCACACTGTTAGGCTTCAGGCCTAGCCTTAGCCTTCACTTAGGGCTCACTGTGTGTGTGTGTGTGTGTGTGTGTGTGTGTGTGTGTGTGTGTGTGTGTGTGTGTGTGTGTGGTGTGTGCGTGGCCGGCTTTAGGGAAGCTTCACAATGGCTGGGAAGGTGGATGAAAGCTGCAGCAGAAATGGGCCCCAAGTCGTCTTGGACTCCATGCCACTGAAGCCTGACCCAGATCTGTCAAGGACCATGTGGTGTCTGTCTGTGCACCAGCCTCCTCGCGCTAAACAAAGTCATGCACAAGCACCCTCCATAATGGGAATCAATCCACCCTAACATTCCGGATTAAGTCCTATGGCGACCGGCAAGTGGTGACAGGGGCAGAATTGTGAGATCTGGAAGCCCCTAGTCATGAGCTGGTAAATTAGGTGGTGGGTGCTAGATTCAGTCGCTGGGCTCTTGCAATGAGGTAGAACGAGCCCTTCAGAAGCTGCACCCGCAAATGAGCAGCCCTCTTTAGGATCCACTCTGCTCACCCCACCTGGGGAAGGGGTTAGAACAGGTGTCCTAAAAATAGCACGCCTCAAACCTCCTGACTGGATCACCACATCCAGAGGGGTCACCACATGCAGTCAGATACATGTACTTTGGAGCCTGGAATGTGCACACACTGATGGATAATGCAACCAATGACAAACTGGAGAGGAGAACTGCGATCATTGCTGGAGAACTGAAGAGATGCCGGATTGACATAGCTGCCCTTTCTGAAACCTGACGGGCAGACGAAGGACAACTGAAGGAGGAAAAGGGTGGCTAGACGTTCTTCTGGAAATAGTCAGGCGGCTTAGCAAAATGATGGCGACATAGCGGACAAAAGCACCAAATTTTTTCCACATGCTCTCCATCACCATAGCTTTCAATTTTTGATGGGAGCCACTTCATCAAGATGGCAGATGGCGGCCATCAAGTAAAATATATAAGTGCCAATATCTCAGCTTCCAAGCCACTTAGAAGGTCAATCCTGATGTCAAAATATACATTTTCTGGGTCAACAAATGTATTAAAGCTATTGAGAATATCAATAGGTGACTATTTTTTCTGATATTAGATAATTTAGTTCATTCTGGCAATATATCTACACAATTATGTACATTATGCACAACATATTTTTGTAACACACAGCGTGAACATTCCAGTAGACAATAAGGTAAGTAAAGTTAGCCATTTACTCTTATATAGGAAATTAGCTTCCATGATCAAGCATGGGATGGATGTACAGTGTGAAGCCACAGTTTCTGAATCCAGGACAGATCCCAGTAATGGCTGTGGATGCACCACTCTACGCACTGGCCAAATCTGTTCAGTGGAACTGGCCTCAAACACATGGGGAAGACAAATGTGTAGTCATGTTTGGTGGTCTCCATATTGAAATGGCAATGTGGAAGACATATGGTGACTACTTGGAGGCCTCTGGATGGACCACTGCACTGATTGAGGCTGGCATTGCATCCTCTGGCACAGCCGACTCCTTCCTCAAAGCATCCCACCTCACTAGGACAAGACATGCCCAACAAGTCAGCGCTCTGGCATTGGAGAAGCTGCAGCAGGATGCCTTCTTGGACATGCTGACTGAGGAACCACATGATGAGAAGACCAAAGAAGCTTGGAGACAAGATATGATCACCAAGAGTCCAACATTCCAGTACTGGGACACCATCCTCAACATGGAAATTCTGGGTGTGATATTTGTGCGGGCCCACAGAGAACAGGATTTTCCCCTCTATGTGGAGTCACTGAAGTCAGCATGGGTGGCTTGGAATTCCTACCCCGAGGTCATGCAGGCCTTCAACTACATGGCAGTGAATCCGCACACTCCCGTGACCATAGATGCCCAACACTTTTGACTTCTGGAGTGCTACACAGTTGTCCTTTACGACAAGACGAGTGATTTGGAATCTGTCAATGAAGCATGGAGAGAGTTGTTCAGCCAGAAGAACAAAACGATGGAACACATTCCACCAATGCAAGATTCACTGCTGCAGCACGTGAAGCGAGTTGCTTACCAGTCTGGGATCTGGGCGACATCTGAACTGGCCCAGCAGCCGACACCCAGTCCAGAAGGATGGGGATGGACACTGGATGGAGACAGCCAGGTCTGGCTTCCTGTGTGGAGCATTCTACCGATGGCGTCAAAAGCCTGCAGTGAACTAGTCAAGTGCAGTTGTCAAAGCACAAGTGGTTGTGGTGCAAGGTGCTCATGCAAGAAGGCACACTGGAATTGCACAGCTCTTTGCAGTTGTAAATGTGACATAATTAGAACATACTTTATCTTAGAATATTATATATTATCTTAGTGAAGATAATAAAGTTCAATTCAATTCATGCATGTTGTCAGTTTTTCAGTGTACATGTATATGACCTATATTAATGTATGTCTGACCGTTTAGGAACTGAGTTGAAAATTATGCAAATACATTGTCAGAATGAACATATTCATTTGATCTTGGCACAAATAATCATCTACTGATATTCTCAATAGCTTTAATGCATTCATTGACCCAGAAAATGTATATTTTGACACCAAGATTGACCTTCTAAGTGGCTTGGAAGCTGAGATATTGGCACTTAAAGATTTTACATGGCAGCATCCAAGATGGCCACCATCCGCCATCTTGATGAAGTGGCTCCCATCAAAAATTGAAAGCTATGGTGATGGAGAGCATGTGGAAAAAAGTTGGTGCTTTTGTCCGGCATGTCCCCATCCTTCTCAAATCTGGTCCTAAGCCGCCTGACTAAAAGGAAAAGCTGCTGATGAGCCCAGGATCCATGATGTTAGATTTGCCATCAGGAACCAGATCATCAGCCACCTGTCCGAACTTCCTGTGGGGATCAGTGAGCGTCTCATGACCACCCGTCTGGTGCTTGCAAACAACCAGATGTTAACAGTTGTGAGTGCCTATGCCCCTACTTTAATGCATTTTATTTGTGGGCGCCTTTCAAAACACTCAAGACACCTTACAAAACAGTTAAAAAAAACAAACAAGCAGCACTGTATTAGACAGCGTAAAATCAAAACAAAGCAGGGTAGACAATAAAAAGTTAACACAACAGATAAGTATATAATCAACATCTGGCTTGTAACAGGTGTCTGAAATTCAGATTTGACCAGAAATGTAAAGCGCTTTGAGTGGCTGTTGCAGCTAGAAAAGCGCTATATAAAATGCAACTTGATTGAGTGATTGATCTGCACAATACTCAATGAAGCGTGGATCAGACTGAATATGCCAGTTTGAAAAGGTGCGGTTTGAGATGGGATTTGAAGGTTGAAAGAGAGTCAATGTTGCGAATTTCTTGTGGGAGAGCGTTCCATAGACGCAGGGCAGAACAACTGAAGGCTCTAGTTCCCGTGGTAGTCAAGCGAGCCGGTGGTGTAATGAGTTGGAGAGCAGAACAGGATCTGAGAGTGCGAGAGGGTGTGCGAATATGAAGGAGTTTGGAAGTATATGAAGGAGCTAAGTTATTAAGGGCCTTAAAGATGAGGAGCAGGATCTTGAAGTCAATACAGTATATAACAGAGAACCAATGGAGTTGCTGAAGAACAGGAGTGATATGATCTATGGAAGGAGTTCTGGTAATGATATGGGCAGCTGGATTCTGGACCAATTGAAGCTTATGAAGACACTTGAGGGGAAGACCAAAGAGGATAGAATTACAGTAGTCAATACGGGATGTAACCAGGGTGTGAGTGAGTATGGCGGTGCTGTTAGGTGTAAGTGACGGCCGAAGACAATTAATACTGCGTAGGTGGAAGTATGCAGACGGAGTAACATTATTGATGTGGGCTTCAAAAGATAATGTGCTGTCCAGGATGACACCCAGACTCTTAATCTGAGGTGACGGGGGAACTATAGAATTGTCAATATAGTAAGAAAAACTATCAGTTTTGGCCAAAGTAGATTTAGTGCCAACTAAAAGGACCTCAGTTTTATCACTATTAAGTTCGAGGAAATGGTATGAAAACCAGGATTTAATTTCTAGTAAGCAGTCAGAAAGGGAAGTGGGCGGAAGAGTGGAGGTAGGTTTGGTGGATAGATAAAGCTGGGTGTCATCCACGTAGCAGTGAAATTGAATGCTAAATTTCCTTTAGACTCTGAAGAAGAAGTAAAACAGACCTTCTACGCCTGCTTAGACGAGACACTGCCATGAATCCCCAAGGAGGATAAGATTATTCTCCTAGGAGACTTCCAATTCCAGGGTTGGCCTGGATCAACACCCCTGGAAGGGCTCTATAGAAAATTAAGGCATCAGGAACATGAACGCCAGTGGAGTTCTGCTTCTTAACAAATGTGCTCAGTACGTCCTCACCATCACTAACACTGTTTTGCCAGAAACACAAATTTAAGGCATCTTGGAGACACCCCTGCTCCAAACAGTGGCATGTCCTTGACTATGTCATTGTATAAACCAGGGACCGCCTTGACGTGAACATCACGAGGGCAATGATCGATGCAGATGACTGCTGGACAGATCATCGCCTAATCCGTTCCACGATGTCCATCAAAGTCAAGAGGAAGAAGATGGTTCAAAAGAAGCAGATCGGGCCAAGACTGAACCTTGAATGCCTGAATGTAACTGCCACCAAGCAGTGACTTCAGGGCTCTGTTGGGGAAACCCTCCAAAAACAATATCCTGATGACATTGAGAGCCACTGGAGCCTGCTCAAATCCACCATCCTCGACACCTGCAAAACCACCCTTGGGTACAAGTCCAGACAACACCAGGGGTCTTATTTATAACCATTGCGTAAACATAAAACGGAGCCTGAAAGAGATGTATGCCACTTCCCACACAAAATCTGTTATCTATAAAAACATGTCTGTGAATGTTCTCATTCATCCAGGTCATGGTTATCCAAAGGAGTTGAATCAAGTGCAACTGGACCTGGTTATCTATAAAAACAAACTTGATGGGAGAAGGTGCACACCTGTACGTAAACTCCATGGCACATGCCATTTTCGGCTTTTGTGTGCACATACACTTTTAGTAAGGATCGTACGCAATGTTTTATATATGAGAACCCAGGACTGGTATGATGAGAATGACATAGAGCTAGAACAGCTCCTCTCCATGAAAAAGAAAGCCTTTCGTGCCTCGGAAAATGATGTAACCTGCAAGGCTAAAAGAGTGGCTCACTCCAGAGCCAAGGCGGACGTCCAGAGACGGGTGAGGGAGCTTAAGCTTCCGGTTTCCAAGATGGCGGTGTGCTGGACGCAGCAACTACTGCAACCCCCTGTTCAGTGTTGTGTTTTCTTTGTTATTTATATGTTAGTTTTAAGTTTATTTATAAGTGTAGGTGATGCACTCTTCTAAAGCCGTCAGGAACTTTTAAACCTCAGAACGGATTACTCATTTCCCTCCACCATCACGGACAATTTCCCCGATTGATATTATCCGCTCACCGGTCTCGCAGTGGAAACCCTGCCCCCATCGGCAACATAAACAAAAGAGGGGGAAACGAGGCAGGCTACATGCTAAGCTAAGTAGCGCTCCCTTCAAAGTTTCCCTCCCCAGCATCTTCATGGCTAATGTCCGATCGTTAGCTAACAAAATGGATGAGATAAGACTCAGGCTGTCCTCTCAGAAAAGGCTGCAGAACTGCTGTCTGCTGATGTTTATGGAGACTTGGCTCAACAGCAACATAGCCGACTCGGGAGTCGAGCTAGCGGGCCGCACAGCCTTCCATGTCGACAGGACAATGGACTCCGGCAAGATCCGCAGAGGAGGTTTGAGTATTTAAACTACCGTTCAAAAGTTTGGGATCACATTGAAATGTCCATATTTTTGAAGGAAAAGCACTGTACTTTTCAATGAAGATAACTTTAAACTAGTCTTAACTTTAAAGAAATACACTCTATACATTGCTAATGTGGTAAATGACTATTCTAGCTGCAAATGTCTGGTTTTTGGTGCAATACATAGGTGTATAGAGGCCCATTTCAAGCAACTATCACTCCAGTGTTCTAATGGTACAATGTGTTTGCTCATTGGCTCAGAAGGCTAATTGATGATTAGAAAACCCTTGTGCAATCATGTTCACACATCTGAAAACAGTTTAGCTCGTTACAGAAGCTACAAAACTGACCTTCCTTTGAGCAGATTGAGTTTCTGGAGCATCACATTTGTGGGGTCAATTAAACGCTCAAAATGGCCAGAAAAAGAGAACTTTCATCTGAAACTCGACAGTCTATTCTTGTTCTTAGAAATGAAGGCTATTCCATGCGAGAAATTGCTAAGAAATTGAAGATTTCCTACACCGGTGTGTACTACTCCCATCAGAGGACAGCACAAACAGGCTCTAACCAGAGTAGAAAAAGAAGTGGGAGGCCGCGTTGCACAACTGAGCAAGAAGATAAGTACATTAGAGTCTCTAGTTTGAGAAACAGACGCCTCACAGGTCCCCAACTGGCATCTTCATTAAATAGTACCCGCAAAACACCAGTGTCAACATCTACAGTGAAGAGGCGGCTGCGGGATTCTGGGCTTCAGGGCAGAGTGGCAAAGAAAAAGTCATATCTGAGACTGACCAATAAAAGAAAAAGATTAAGATGGGCAAAAGAACACAGACATTGGACAGAGGAAGACTGGAAAAAAGTGTTGTGGACGGATGAATCCAAGTTTGAGGTGTTTGGATCACAAAGAAGAACGTTTGTGAGACGCAGAACAAATGAAAAGATGCTGGAAGAATGCCTGACGCCATCTGTTAAGCATGGTGGAGGTAATGTGATGGTCTGGGGTTGCTTTGGTGCTGGTAAGGTGGGAGATTTGTACAGGGTAAAAGGGATTCTGAATAAGGAAGGCTATCACTCCATTTTGCAACGCCATGCCATACCCAGTGGACAGCGCTTGATTGGAGCCAATTTCATCCTACAACAGGACAATGACCCTAAACACACCTCCAAATTGTGCAAGAACTATTTAGAGCAGAAGCAGGCAGCTGGTATTCTATCGGTAATGGAGTGGCCAGCGCAGTCACCAGATCTGAACCCCATTGAGCTGTTGTGGGAGCAGCTTGACCGTATGGTACGCAAGAAGTGCCCATCCAACCAATCCAACTTGTGGGAGCTGCTTCTGGAAGCGTGGGGTGCAATTTCTCCAGATTACCTCAACAAATTAACAGCTAGAATGCCAAAGGTCTGCAATGCTGTAATTGCTGCAAATGGAGGATTCTTTGACGAAAGCAAAGTTTGATGTAAAAAAAATCTTATTTCAAATACAAATCATTATTTCTAACCTTGTCAATGTCTTGACTCTATTTTCTATTCATTTCACAACATATGGTGGTGAATAAGTGTGACTTTTCATGGAAAACACAAAATTGTTTGGGTGATCCCAAACTTTGAACGGTAGTGTATGTCAATAACTCTTGGTGCAACAATATAAAGATCGTTGAAAGGCATTGCTCTGCTGATCTCTAGTTCCTTATGATTCAGTGCAGGCCTTTTTACCTGCCCAGGGAGCTAACGGCCATTACCATCGCCGCTGTATACATCCACCCACATGCTAATGCTAAGGTAGAACTTAAGCAGCTACATTGTGCCATCAGCAGACAACAGACCAAACAACCGGACAATGCCTTTATCATAGGTGGTGATTTTAATCAAGCTAATCTCAGGGCTGTATTGCTCAAATTCCATCAGCATGTCTCCTGCCCCACTAGGGGACAAAACACCCTGGACCATCTCTATACTAACATTAAGAACTCATACAAAGCTACTCCCTGCCCCCACCTGGGACATTCTGACCACCTCTGCCTATTCCTGGTCCCAGCCTACAAACCCTTAATAAAACGGGTCAAGCCAGCAGTAAAGACAATCACTGTCAGGTCAGAAGGAGCAGTCTCTGAAGTCCAGGACTGTTTTGACAACACAGGCTGGAGTATTTTTGCACATTCAGCCACCCATGGCTCCCATATAGACATCAATGAACAGACATCTGCCATACTAGCCTACATTAACTTTTGCACTGAGAGTGTCACCACAAAAAAATCGATCTGCGCCTTTCCAAACCAGAAACCCTGGATGACCAGTGAGGTCCGGCAGCTGCTTAAATCTGGGATGCAGCATTCAAGTCAGGTAACTGCGAGGCCTACAGCGCAGCCAGATCAAACCTCAAAAAGGGCATCAGAACAGCCAAACATAAATATTCCCTACGAATAGAGCACAACTTTCACAGTAACACCGATCCCTGGCAAATGTGGCAAGGCATTCATTCTATCACAGACTACAAAAGCTCTAATAGCGGTCCCACTGTCCATGATGCCTCCCTGCCAGACAAGCTAAATCATTTCTATGCCTGCTTCGACAAGGACAATACTGACCCAGCCACAAAAATCCCCAGCCACCCAGAAAACCAGGTGCTCACTCTATCGATCGCAGAGGTCAGAGAATCACTGCGCGGCGTGAACACACGGAAGGCTGCTGGACCAGACGGCATACTAGGTCCTCCGGGAATGTGCCGACTAGCTGGCTGAGGTCTTCACAACTATATTTAACCTCTCGCTGTCCCAATCCATAGTCCCAGCATGCTTTAAGACCACCTCTATCATTCCTGTCCCCAAGAAACCAACATCCACATGTCTGAATGACTACCGACCCATAGCACTCACCCCCATTGCCATGAAGTGCTTTGAGAGACTGGTTCTGGCTCACATCAAAAACATTATCCCCCCCACATTCGACCGACATCAGTTCGCCTACTGTCCCAAAAGCTCTACTGAGGATCCCATTGCCACTGCCCTGCACTTTGCTCTGACCCACCTTGAAATTAACAACACATACATCCGGATGCTGTTTATAGATTATAGCTCTGCCGTCAACACTATCATCCCTGCCAAACTAACCACCAATCTCCTGTCCCTTGGCTCAACCCCTCCCTCTGTAACTGGACCCTGGACTTCCTGACCAACAGACCTCAGTCTGTTAGGTTGGGTGACCACACCTGCTCCACCGTGACCCTCAGCACAGGTGCCCCTAAAGGTTATGTTCTGAGCCCCCTCCTTTTCTTCCTCTTTACCCACGACTGCCCGCCAACTCACCCTTCAAATGTTATAGTTAAGTTTGCAGATGACACCACAGTCATTGGCCGTATCACCAACAACGATGAGACGGCCTACAAAGACGAGATTCAGCACCTCACATCATGGTGTACTACCAACAATCTTGTCCTCAATGTGCAGAAGACGAAGGACCTGATTGTGCACTTCAGGAGGTCTAGAAGCTTCAGCCACTCCCCCATACACATCAATTGGGTGGAAGTGGAGTGTGTTTCCAGCTTTAAATTCCTTGGAGTCTACATCAGTGAGGACCTTTCCTGGACATTAAACACCCAGGCCCTTGTGAAAAAGGCCGAACAACACCTGCATTTCCTGAGGAGGCTGAGGAGCGCCCGTCTATCCCCCAAAATTCTCACCAACTTCTACCATTGCACCATAGAGAGCATCCTGACCATCTGCATCTCAGTGTGGTATGGCAACTGCACCTCAGTAGACCAGAAAGCTCTGCAGCGGGTCATCAAGGCGGCCCAGCATATCACCGGTACCCAGGTCTCAGCCATAAAAGACATTTATCACAAATGCTGCCTTCGAAGGGGTCTCAGCATCAGCAGAGATACCACCCAACCCAACAATGGACTGTTCTCCCCCCTGTGCTCTGGGAGTCGTTACAGGAGCCTCAGAGCCTGCACTACCAGGCTCAAAAACAGTTTCTTTCCCCGAGCTGTTGCCCACCTGAACCTGGCCACCCACTGAATGTCTGTAGATATTTTTAAATATTTTGTACTCTTGCTCTTTTTTAACGTATTTTAGCTTTTGGTCTTCATGTGTGTATATCTTATACTGTGTTTGCTGTGTTTATCTGTGTCTGTCTTGCACTGTTTGGTGAAGCCACAGCCCTACTTTCATTTTTAACATGTACCTGCTCATTGTTTTTAATGACAATAAATTGAATTGAACTGAATTGAATTAAAGAAATCTTCGTGGACATGGGGATCACTGGTTTGAATCCCCGTGTTACCTCCGGCTTGGTCGGGCGTCCCTACAGACACAATTGGACGTGTTTGTGGGTGGGAAGCCGGATGTGGTTATGTGTTCTGGTCGTTGTATTAGCACAGCGGTCGGGAACCTATGGCTCGCGAGCCATATATGGCTCTTCCGGTGACGGCATATGGCTCCCAGACAATTTTGAGTTGAAAATTATTTTTTTTTCAAAAAAATCAGTTTGGAACTGATTTTAAAATACTTGTGATATTTCTTAATAATACTGTGTCATTTTAAAGTAAACAGAAATTAGTTTTGAAGATAAATTTCACGGGTCACGGGTCACCCGTGGGTCGGGTCGGGAACCAATGGCTCGCGAGCATGTCCGGGTCATTGTAAAGGTGAAGAAATCAATTTGATCAGATAGCCAACTAGTTTATCCGCTTCAACCCTTGTAACGGAAAAGATGGCGAAAAGAAAAAAAGACGATGATTACCGTGCATTCCAGGCTGCGTGGACAGAGGAATTTGCATTTGTGGAGAGAGCAGGATCTGCGGTATGTCTAATATGCAATGATAAAATTGCATCGATGAAACGGTCAAATATAAAGCGGCACTTCGATACGCACCATGCTTCATTTGCATGGAAATCTCCAGCGGGGGACAGCAGGAAAAGGGCATGCGAGGAGCTACAGCGGAGAGTGCAGATGAGTCGGCAGCAACTACGTGTGTGGACCAAGCAAGGGGACGGGAATTCCGCTAGCTTTGCGGGGGCTTTGGCAATAGTAAGGAATGGAAAGTCATTCACAGATGGCGAGTATGCCAAAACATTCATGCTTGATGTGGCCAATGAACTGTTTGATGACTTCCCAAATAAAGACAAGATAATCAAACGAATAAAAGACATGCCCCTGTCAGCAAGAACTGTGCACGATCGTAGCATCATGATGGCAAATCAAGTCGAGGAAACACAAATTAAGGACATAAACGCCGGGACATACTTTTCTCTCGCGTTAGATGAGTCAACAGACGTTAGCCATCTATCTCAGTGCAGTATCATTGCCAGGTATGCTGCAGGTGACACACTGCGTGAGGAAAGCTTGGCTGTTTTGCCAATGAAAGGGACAACAAGAGGAGAGGATTTATTCACGTCTTTCATGGAGTTTGCTAAAGAAAAAAAACTACCGATGGATAAGCTTATTTCTGTCTGTACTGATGGTGCACCCTGTATGTTGGGGAAGAACAAAGGATTTGTAGCGCTTCTCCGTGAACATGAAAAGAGAGCCATCCTAAGTTTTCATTGCATCCTGCACCAGGAGGCGCTTTGCGCTCAGACGTGTGGCCAGGAGCTTGGCGAGGTGATGTCACTGGTCATTCGAGTGGTCAACTTTATTGTTGCCCGAGTTTTAAATGATCGCCAGTTTAAAGCTCTGTTAGAAGAAGTTGGGAATCATTATCCCGGTCTGCTTTTACACAGCAACGTGCGTTGGTTGTCAAGGGGGAAGGTGCTCAGCCGTTTTGCAGCTTGTCTGAGTGAAATCCGGACTTTTCTTGAAATGAAAGGCGTCAAGCATCCTGAGCTAGACAACACTGACTGGGTCCTGCAGTTTAACTATCTCGTGGACATAACTGGCCATCTGAACCAGCTCAATGTGAAAATGCAAGGTATTGGAAATACAATCTCATCCCTTCAACAAGCAGTGTTTGCATTTGAAAGCAAGCTGGAAGTCTTTCTCAGGGACATTGAAACAGGTCGTCTTCTGCACTTTGAAAGACTGCAACAATTTAGAGATGCATGCTTAGCAAGTGACTCCACTCAACATCTGGATCTCCAGCAGCTAGCTGGCTTTACGTTCAATCTCCTGCAGTCATTCAAAGCACGTTTTGGAGAATTTCGTGCGCGCACTGGTCTTTTCAAGTTCATCACTCATCCACATGAGTGTGCAGTGGACAAAATCGACCTGACATGCATCCCCGGGGTCTCTATCGGAGACTTTGAGCTGGAAGTTGCTGACCTGAAGGCATCAGACATGTGGATGAGTAAGTTCAAGTCACTTAATGGAGAGTTGGAAAGTCTTGCGCGACAGCGAGCAGAGCTGGCGAGGGAACACAAGTGGACAGAAATGAAAAATCTTCAACCTGAAGACCAGCTGATTCTTAAAACTTGGAACGAGCTTCCTGTGACATACCACACAATGCAGCGTGTGAGTATTGCCGTATTGACCATGTTTGGCTCTACATATGCATGTGAGCAGTCTTTCTCGCATATGAGGAACATTAAGACCAACCTACGCTCACGTTTAACTGATGGAAGCCTCAACGCCTGCATGAAGCTCAACCTCACCATGTATGAACCAGACTACAAGGCCATCAGCAAAACCATGCAGCACCAGAAGTCGCATTACAAGTAACACATATTTAATTTATTATACGTCAAAAATACTATATGGCTCTCAATGAAATATATTTAGAAATATTTGGCTTTTATGGCTCTCCCAGTCAAAAAGGTTCCCGACCCCTGTATTAGCATCTCCTCTGGTTGGCCGGGGTGCCTGTTCGGGGGGGGGGCAACTGGGGGGAATGGTGTGATCCTCCCACACGCTACGGACCCCTGGCGAAACTCCTCACTGTCAGGTGAAAAGAAACGGCTGGCAACTCCACATGTATCGGAGGAGGCATATGGTAGTCTGCAGCCCTCCCCAGCTCGGCAGAGGGAGTGGAGCAGTGACCAGGACAGCTTGGATGAGTGGAGTAATTGGACAAATTCAATTGGGGAGAAAGAAGGGGAAAAATAGGAGGGAAAAAAATAACTCTTAGTGGACAGAAAAGGCCCTGGAAATCCAGTGACTGGCAGACTCGGGTGACACCAGAGGCTTTTTCAGCAATACTACTAAGGCTGTCTATGGTCCAAGCAACTGCAGCTTAAACCCCCTGCGCGCAAATGAGGGGCAGGAGCTGCTGAAGGACAAGTCCATTAACGCCCGATAGAAGGAGCACTTCCATGAACTCCTGAACCACAACAGCACAGGTGAACCAGATATTGCCAGCCACCTTCCCCAGAGTCCCATCAGAGAAGACATTTAGGAACCTCTCACCATGACAGAGGTTCAAGATGCCATCTGGAGCCTTAAGAACAACAAGGCCGCCAGTCCAGATGGGATCCAGGCTGAGATCTTAAAGGAAGGTGGAACAGAGCTCCTGTACCACATCCACGCCCTCCTCCTCAAGGTCTGGGAAAAAGAAGAACTTCCCTCAGAGCTCAGGGATGTTCTAATAGTCGGCATATTCAAGAAAGGGGACAAGGCGGAATGTGGAAACTCCAGGAAAAATGCCGTGAACAAAGGCAGCCTTTGTACATGGCTTTCATAGACCTGACAAAGGCATTTGACTCAGTAGACCACCAGGCTTTGTGCAGCATAAGATCAAGATATGGTTGCCATGACAAATACATCAGAATATCAAGGCTTCTACATGATGGCATATGTCAGTCACAATGCTCAGCAACAGCAGCCCGTTTGGTCTGTGTAAATAATAGTTTCCAGCATCTTAGCTAAAATCTTGACATCTGGACAAAGTAAAGAGATGGGGTGGTAATTACTGCAAAGAAGAGGATCTTTATCATTTTTTAGTATAAGCAAGATAATAGCTTGACGTAACGTAGGGGGGAGTATGCCAGATTCTAATGAGTCATTAAACAAATTTAGCATCAATGGGGATCATTTATCAGAAAATGTCTTAAGCGGGGGAGCCATCGGGGCCTGGGCATTTCCCGTTCTGCATCAGTATTAGAGCACTTTTGAGTTAACCAACTGTGAAAGGTTAATTGAACCCAGCAGACATTTTAGGATCTATGGAAGGGATGTCTAAAGACCTAAAAATGTTTTCGTATCGGGTCTTATCAGATGTGCTCTTGGATGTATATAATGAAGCATAAAACTCCCTGAATTGGTTGTTGATGGTTTGAGGATTAATAGTTATTCCATCCGCTGTATTACACTGCTCAAAAAAATAAAGGGAACACATGAGCAATGCAATGTAGCTCCAAGTCAATCACACTTTTGAGATATCAACCTGTCCAGTTAGGAAGCAACACTGATTTGTGAATCAATTTCACCTGTTGGTAAATTGTCTAATTTCCACCAGGTGGAAATTAGACAATTTGCAAGACAACCCCTATAAAAGGAATGGATTTGCAGGAGGTGGCCACAGACCATTTGCCTGCCCTCATCTTTTCTGGACGATCTTTGGTTAGTTTATCATTTTGCTAGTGCCCTCACCACTAGAGGTGGCATGAGGCGGTATCTGCAACCTACAGACGTTGCTCGGGTAGTGCAGCTCATCCAGGATGGCACATCAATGCGTGCTGTGGCAAGAAGATTTGATGTGTCTCCCAGCACAGTGTCCAGAGCATGGAGGAGGTACCAGGAGACAGGCCAGTACACCAGGAGACGTGGAGGGGGCCGCAGGAGGACAACAACCCCGCAGCAGGACCGCTATCTGGTCCTTTGTGAGAGGAGGAACAGGAGGAGCACTGCCGGAGCCCTACAAAACGACCTTCAACAGGCCACTAATGTGCAGGTTTCTGCTCAAACAGTGAGAAACAGAATGCATGAGGATGGTATGAGGGCCCGACGTCCACAATTGGGGCCTGTGCTCACAGCCCAACACCGTGCAGCCCGATTGACCTTTGCCAGAGAACATCTTGGTTGGCAGATTCGCCATTGGCGCCCTGTGCTCTTCACAGATGAGAGCAGGTTCACACTGAACACATGTTACAGACGTGAGAGAGTCTGGAGACGCTGTGGAGAACGTTCTGCTGCCTGCAACATCCTCCAGCATGACCGGTTTGGCGGTGGGTCAGTGATGGTCTGGGGAGGCATATCCTTGGAGGGCCGCACAGACCTCTACGTGCTAGCCAGAGGTACCATGACTGCCATTAGGTACCGGAATGAAATCCTCAGACCCATTGTCAGACCATATGCTGGTGCAGTGGGCCCTGGGTTCCTGCTCATGCATGACAATGCTCGTCCTCATGTGGCCAGAGTGTGTCAGCAGTTCCTGTATGTCGAGGGCATTGATGCTATGGACTGGCCTGCACGTTCCCCAGACCTGAATCCAATCGAGCACCTCTGGGACATCATGTCTCGTACCATCCGCCAACGCGATGTCGCACCACAGACTGTCCAGGAGTTGACCGATGCCCTGATCCAGGTCTGGGAGGAGATCCCTCAGGAGACCATCCGTCGTCTCATCAGGAGCATGCCCAGACGTTGTAGGGAGTGCAGACAGGCACGTGGAGGCCACACACACTACTGAGCCTCATTTTGAATCGTCTTGAAGAATTTCCACAGAAGTTGGATCAGCCTATGTTCTCATTTTCCACTTTGATTTTGAGTATGATTCTGAATCCAGACCTTAATGGGCTAATGATTTTGATTTCCATTGATCATTCTTAGGTTATTTTGCTCTAAACACATTCCTCTGTCTAATAAATAAAGATTTTCAGCTGAAATATTTCATTCATCAAGGTCTATATTGTGTTTTTAGGTGTTCCCTTTATTTTTTTGAGCAGTGTATTTGGGGTAATATGCACTGATGAAGATGATTGCCGAATTTGATGAGCAAGTAGTCTACTTGGTTTATCTCCAAATTCATAATAATTATGGTGTGTTTTTAATAGTGATTCTGTTGCCTTATTAGAGGCCAGGATGTCAAATTCAGCCTTTTTCATTGGTAATTCATTAAAAAGAGTCAGGTTAGTCTACACACCTAGTCTGCAGTTTTGATGTAGCCTTGGACAGACTAATATTCTTTTCAGAGGTAATCTTTCTCTGGTAAGCAGCATATGATATGATTTCTCCTCGCAGGTAGACTTTGCATGTCTCCCAAACTGTTGTAGCATACAGGGATGGACTAAAATTAGTCGAGATGAATGTGTCAATGCTATTACTAATAAAATTGATAAAATCAGGATCAGTAAGTAGAAATGAATTAAAGCACCAAGGGGATCATGACAAGGATCTGCCAGGAAGGGAGATGTCAACTATGTCCGTTGCATGGACTGATATTACTATAGGGCTGTAAGAGCATGAACTAACAGAGAGTAATTTGTTGTCAATGAGAGAAAAAAATCTATTCAGGAGAAAGTACCATGGGCAGGAGAGAAGAAAGAGGACTGCTTGGTGCTAGGATTAAGAAAGCGCCAAACATCTGAGATTGCATACTGCTCCAATAAACAGCTGGATGACTTTGGATGATTTAGATAGGGTAGAGGGCTTGTTAGATGAGCAGTCAAGTGAAGGATCGAAGCAGCAGTTAAATTCCTGTCAGCACATCCTCGGGGGAGACTTTAAGTCAGGAAGAGCGAAGAAGTTTTTGAAAAAGTCCTCATTGCTGTCCCAGTTTGGACCATACACATTTGCCAAAGTCAGATTGTTACCATAGATTTTCCCTGTAATTATAATAAAGCGCCCGTTGGGTCTGCTATAACCTTAGACACGGAGAATGGGATTGACTTATGAATAAGAATTGCAGCTCCACGGGCCTTACTTGAAAAAGAAGAATGGTAAAGCTGGCCTACCCACCCTTGCAAAGTTTATGGTGATCTGAAGGCTTGAGATGGATTTCCTGTAGAAAGGCAATTTCGCATTTAAATGGTTGACGACTTTGATACATTCCACAGGAGAATTCAGCCCTTTGACATTCCAGCTAATAAATCTTAAAGTGCCACTTGGTGGTGACAAGGTGTTAGAGTTTAACATTAAGTGATACTTTGGAGGTTTGGCCAAGTGTCTTTCCTTCGTGCATTCATCCCCATGACTCGCACCACCACCTGTAGTTTAGCAGGATTGAGACTAAGGGTATAGCACCTGACTGGGTTGAGCCCGCTGAGTTAAAGAAGTAGCACACAAGTAAAAGCAAAGAAACCATGAAGAAAAAAAACATAGAAAACCTAACTAACAAAACATTAAACATAAAATCCTCCCTACACCCAACCCCTCCCCTTAACCCCAACCCTAACCCAGTTGCTGCAGAGAAGAACAGCAACAAACAACACTCTGATACATTGATCAGCATACCTTAATACTTCCTCAATTCTATCATTTTACTCCCACCTTATGTTGATAAACTTTTTAAAAAACAAGAGTTGAACCATTTTAAATACCTCTGGCGAGACATTAAAGCATTTGCAACAGGCATATTCAGGCTCTTTAAGTGTCGAAACCTTGCTATTATTATAACATGTTGAACATATAGCTTAAGAAAGGCTTAAAGACAGTATTGGGTTGGAACAGTACAGAAATATGTAATTATATGTTGTGTTCTTCCCCTCTACTTCCAGGTAGTCAGGCAAATAATGTGTTTTAAAAAAGATTATACAATTACCAAAGCGAAGACAACATTGGAAGGGAGATGACTGTTAGGTCTATGTGAAGCAGTGACAGTTGTCTTTCAACTTCCATCGAAATAATAGTTAAAGTCTACTGCTCTCGTAGCCTATTTCAAAAAAGAGTTCAGTAAAAAGTCTGATAAATAAAGACATATACATGACTACATCATTAAAAGGGCACTGATTAAGAGAAACACACAACTTGTCCTGAATGCAGTTAGTCAGCTATTTGGTAATTTTTAGTAGAAGAAGAAACTAAGAAGAAAAGGGGGAAAAATGGCACAATAGTAACAACAGGAGTGTATGTCAGTTCACTTGCTTACGGACTTGTGTTCAAACCTTCGATGAACTTTGCAGCCTCTGAGGCCGACAAGAGCCATGTCTTCTTCTCATTAGGTAGGGTAATGCGCAGCTTGGCTGGGTAGAGAAGAGCCGGCTTATATCCGTGCTTATACAGCTCAGTCATGGACTTTTGTACTCAGCGCACTGCTTTAACACGTCCAGGCTGTAGTCATCATAAAAGCGGATCTTATGGCTGTTGTAGGTCAGATCACGTTGTCTGTGAGCCTCACGGATCACCAGGTCTTTAACTTGGAAGAGGTGGAAGGACAGAATGACAGGTGGTGGCCTCCCTCCCGGAGCAGGTTTAGGTGCAAGGCTATGGTGCACCCAGTCTAACTCAAGAGGGTGTAGCAAGGAATTCCGTACCGAAGACGTCAACGAGAAATTGGGGGAAAAACTCTGATGGGCGAGAACCTTCTATCAATTCAGGTAGACCTACAATCCGGATGTTTTTGCATTTACTGCGTCCCTCCAGGTCTGCTAATTTAACTTTGAGTGATTCGTTCTATCCCTGCAAAACAGAGCATAAGTTTCCAAATTGTTGGAGACGTTGGTCGATCTCATTAGCATTATCTTCCAAAGAGCCGATACGCTGCCCATGGTCCGCAACAACGGAATGCAAGCCATCCAGTTTGGATGCCAGAGACTCCAGAGATGATTTGAAATCAACCGCAATAGCCACTCTATGTTTGTCCAGTAGCAAGCTAATCTCAGCCACAGTTATGCTAGCAGCCATGCTAACAACTATGCGAGCAGACGAGGATTCCTTGTCTTTTTCCGGCTGTTTCCCCCTTACTTTGGACATGGTTGTGTAGTCCTTATCGTTAGTAACGACTCATAAACCTGTTGCACAGTTTGTATCGAAAATGATGAGATTTAAAAGGTAACTAAAAACATGATAGAGAGGGCAAACTGTACACACGTCTACTTAGCGCACTTCATACCGGAAGTGTCAAGTGCTTTTTTTTTCTTCTTTTTTTTTTAGAAATAGAATCCAGTATGTATTTTTCTTTATCATTTTTATAAACTTTTATTTTATATATATATATATATATGTGTGTGTGTGTGTGTGTGTGTGTGTATGAATAAATTAAATATATAAATCAAAATAATTTAATAAGTGAAATTCAATAAAATTCAACAAATTAAAATAAATTATATATAAAATGAATATATACATTTTCATTTTATTTTATTAATTGAAAACTGGACTGCCAATAATGGTGAAGGATTCTATGAATTAGAGATAATACTACCCATGCATGCTTGTGTTCAATTCAATATTTCTATTTTCCGACAGCCTACATATGCATAACATTTTTACTGGTCACGATTAGATGAGAAAAGCTCTCTCGATTTTGACTAAATCTCACTTTTTTGTTTACCCTCCTTGTTGCTTGGTGGTTATAGAGAAAACACTCCCAGTTTCACAGTGCCCATAAAGAATTGAGTATCTATATCTGGAATCGGTTTGCCAAGTACTACTTTTGTGGCGTCACAAAGCTTACTTTCAAAAAGTTGCTGAAAGATCCTCATTCTTAAAAAGGCCCAGAAAGTCAACAAAAGGTCTTCCAGCTGATCAGATAGTATTGACTTCATGCAACAACAACAACAACAAAAACAGCACGCAATACCATCCTACTTTAGTAACTAAGCAGACACCTGGGAGCATGCAAAATTGCAACAATGTTCATGTCAGTGATGCAAACCCTTCTGTGAATGGCATCTTCATAGTACACAACACAGTCCAAAAAGAGGAAATGAATTGGAAAGTAACAGGGGACCAAAGCAAGGAAACTTTTGGAAGGGATATAAAACCTTTCTAATAATCCAAAGCAGAGGCGGACTTTACCATTAGGCAAAGGTCAGCAATTGCCTTCGGCCTGAAGCTATCAAGGGCCCCATAAAACACCTCATAAGGTTAAGGTTTGGGAAGTTGTTTTTTTTTTACCTTTCTCATATTAATTACATCTTTCTAAAAACCCATAGTAAAAATGGCATCAGAATGTTTAATTCACGAGCGTCTCAAGGCCCTCCTCCCCTCAGTCCCCCCTAGATTTGGACTATTCACCCTTTGCAGACACGTCACAATTATCCCGTGACGAGGGAGACTGCGCCATGACGGACGGCAGTAAGTGATAGACCAAGAAATTCAAAAGCGAACAACAAAAACAAACAAAATATTGCGACGGATGAGTAGCTATTATAGTTTAAATGTAAGTGATGGCTACCAATAGTCAGAGTAATGTTGTGGAGTTGTCGTGTGAAGTGAGTCACCTTGTAGGACGGCACAAAGAGCGATATGTGGAGAAGCTAGCGATAGCAGGGTTAGCTACCGACCCGTACTTTCTTCCTACCGATGTGTTCACGGATCTAGCAAAATTGTCCAGCCTGCCCGAGTTCAATCCACACGATCTGTACCACTATGTTACCAACAGAGTGTCCCCATACACAGGTGCTGACCTAAAAGCATACAAAAGTCTGGATGCTTACCAGTTCTTTGTAGCTGGTTGGGTTACAGAATCGCGGAGCTACGCTCACAGCAGGGGGATGTACCTCATAACGGTAAAGGTAAGACATAGCTAGCCAGCTGTGTATGTTTTTAACCTGTTTCCCCTAGGATGCCATCAAAACTCAAATCGACTGTAACCAAAAGCAGCTCATACTTTCCTTGCCATTTCATAGTATGTTACACAGTCTTGCCATCTAGCTAGCATTTGGGTCATTCCATAGAAAGTGTTATGTTTGAGTCCACAACATTCAAAGGGGACAAGGAGGCATAATAAAACTGTCAGTAATGTTTTCAGTGTCTGAAGCCACTGATTCAAGTATACTGGTTAGCATGAAGCAAAATACAATTAAATAATAAATATACAATTTGTATATTTTTAGCTGTTTTTGTTAAATTACAATCATTTTCTCATGTCCACTCTGACCATTTCTCACATTCATGTAAGGTAACACTTAAAAAATATCACATAAATCTCAGACTTTTGTTGTTCTTATGAGCAAAAATACTTCCCTCTTCATATGAAAAGTGTTAATTAAATTAAAAATGCATAATTTTTGGTTAATATATATATATATAAAATATATATATATATATATATATATATATATATATATATATATATATATATATATATATATATATAATATTTGGTAATGATCAAAAACCTCAAACTTCCAAAGTCCAATCTTAACACTTTCCATGGAATGACCCGCCTGCACTATCTGTAATTTCAGGTCCATCATAGTCAGGCTCTGTCTGCGACCCAGCTGAAACCATGGGTGTCTGTGAAGAAGGATGGAACCGTTGTGTGCGGCCACTGCACATGTAAAGCAGACCTTGGAGAGGTCTGCTCCCACATCACGGCTCTGCTGTATGCACTAGACTCCGCCGTGAAACACCTGGAAGACAGAAGCTGCACTGATGGGCCACGACAGTGGGGACAGCCTCCCTTGAAACCAAGCAAAGCTCTGTTCGAGGAGGCGAAATCGACTGATCTTCTGCCGTCCGTCATGGCGTTCATAGTCCCTACGAGTGGGACGTGACGTCACGTGCAAAGGGTCAATTCCATGATTTTAATGCGCATCTGCAGAAAAGATTCAGGTAGACAGTAACCAACTCGTGTAAACAAACAGCTCGACATGGTGTACAGACTAGGGCTGAACAATTTGGGAAAATAATCTAATTGCGCCTTTTTTAGACCAATATTGACATTGGGATTTAGTATGCCATTTTTTTTCAAAGTTTATTATCTACTGTGTTATCCACTAAACTCAGCAACAAATCATTCCATAGTATGACCAACAACAGTCATAATAAACTGCTCTTTCCTGTAGGCCAGGCCTATGTTATGATGAAATGAGATGAACTGATGCATAAATTGAACATATCTTTATTTAAGTACTGAACTATAAAAAGAAAAACCTTCAGTCGCAGAATATTGACTGATTTCACTTCAAGCCTTGTAAACAGGTAATATTACTATCGTAACTTAACTTTTTAATAAAATCTGAAAACGGAACAACAAAACACTGCAGAACAATATGCCTGGTATGAACATTAATATCCATCTATTAGCTGAACCGCTTATCCTGCTCTCAGGGTGGCAGAGATGCTGGAGCCTATTCCAGCAGGTGGGGAGACACCCCTGCCAGGCCATCTCACTCACTCTCTCTCTCTCTCTCTCTCTCTCTCTCTCTCTCTCTCTCTCTCTCTCTCTCTCTCTCTCTCACACACACACACACACCCATTCATACCCAGGGACAATTAGGATGGCCAATTCACATGACTTACATGTCTCAGAGCCCTAGAAAGAGAGAGTTACGTCAACTCCGTAGACGTCAATGGGCCATAGCAATGGCGGATCATGGGAGCCCCGGATAGTTCCAAACAGTGCGCATAGAATATGTGTCATGTTGGAATATATCTATATCTATATATAAATGTAAAAATCTGAAAATATTGGTTAGTAGTTACCAGAAATCGTGGCTAAGCAGTTCATTTAAATGACCCGCCAAGCTTCGTTTGGAACTATTCGGCGGCTACATAAACCACGTGACCCTCTCGCGTTCTGACCCGTCATTGACGCAACTCTCTCTTTCTAGGGCTCTGACATGTCTTTGGACTGTGGGAGAAAACCCAGAGACCCAGAGAAAACCCACGCAGACATGGGGAGGACATGGAAACTTCGCACAGAGGACAACCCAAGATGACCCACCAAGGTTGGACTACCCCGGGACTCGAACCCAGGACCTTCTTGCTGTGAGGCGAGCACGCTAACCACTGCACCACCCTGAATATTAATATGAAAAATAAATATGAATTTTACTTATCTCCAGACAGTAACAGTAACAAATCACATAGACTAAAGTGCATAAACAAAAGCTAAATCTGTGTCTCTAGCACTCTAAAAAAAATATTTAGAGAACTCAAAAGTCGTTGTAATAAACATGTAATATGTAAACATGTGGTTTGCACTTTTTAATAAAATCTAAAAAGAAAAAGAAACAAGTGTGAAAATTAATATAAATATTAATTTTACCTGGCGGCCTGTCCAGGGTGTCTCCCTGACTGCTGCCCAATGACTGCTGGGATAGGCTCCAGCATCCCCGCGACCCTGAGAGCAGGATAAGCGATTTGGATAATGGATGGATATCCAGTCAGTTACAGTAACAAACCACACAGACTAAAGTGCACAAGGAGTATGGCTCTGCCAGCCACTGTGTCAACCTACTGTATGGTTCTCAGTAACATGCGTTTTTTGCCAGGAAAACCAGATTATCGACTTTTGCAGGTTTTAAGGATGAATAAGTACAAGTTACTATATTCCCTCCAGTGCTAAACAGATGTTCTGAAGGGGAACTTGTGGCTGGTACAAAAAGATACTTCCGGGCCAACTTGCTCAGTCATGGAAAGTTGATTTTGTGCCGCTTCCACCAGACCAGGGGATCTTGTTCTCCAATCGAGCAGGGGTCATCGGGTAACTATTCAACTCAGCCTCAATGACATCTTCAGGTTGCATAGGCAAAGCAGAAGATGCCACACTAGTCTTGAAAAAGCTGCCGACAGAATCCTTTGCCTTTTCCGCATAGGGCTTTGCACTTTGAGGCTTCAAAACGGTTTCAGTACAGGACCTCTTCTCTTGCCAGATTTAAAAAATATAACAGCCATTAGTTGTACAATGAGGGATGTGTGTATATATTTTATATATATATACACACACATACATACATACATACATACATACACACACACACACACACACACACACACACATACATACCTATATCTATATCTATCTATATCTATATCTATATCTATATATATATATATATATATATATATATACACACACACAGTGCATCTGGAAAATATTGGGCGACGGGACGGCTGTGGATCTCATGGACAATATGCTGTCGCTGCTAGGCTCGGACGAAGGTCGATTCCTTTTCCCGCACGTTTTCCTGCGCCAGCTCCCGTCTCCTGTGCGCGCGGCTTTGGCTAACTCCCCGTGTCTGGCCGCTGGTGACTGCCGAGGTTTGGCTGAGGAGGCCGATCGGGTCCTGCTGGCTACCAGACGGTTCTCTGTGCAGAGTGTGGCATCTGAGCCTCTGCAGCCGGCGTCGGAGGACGCGGACCCGGCAGTGGTGGCTGGAGTGACTGCCCGGAGACGGCGCGGGAGAGGCCTCTGTTTCTTCCACCAGCGGTTCGGCGGCAAGGCGAGGCGCTGCGTCCCTCCGTGCACGTTTGAGGCGCCGGGAAACTCCCGGGCCAGCGCTCAGTAGCAGCTATGGGCGCTGGCGGACATAGTGAGCTGCTCTTCATTAAGGACACGATGTCAGGAAGACGGTTTCTGGTGGACTCAGGCTCGCAAAAGAGCCTACTCCCTCCTGCTAAGACAGACAGGTCGGCCGAAGGCGGCGGCCCACAGTTAAGTGCAGCTAACGGTTCGTCCATTGCGACGTTTGGCACAAGGTTGGTGACTGTTTGTTTCCACGGGCGCCATTTTGAGTGGGACTTTGTAGTGGCCGCCATTACTGTTCCTATTATCAGCGCAGATTTTCTGTGTGCTAATGGTCTGCTGGTTGATGTTGCAAACCGCCGTTTAATTGATGCTGTGTCTTTCGCCTCTGTTCCGTGCGAGACAAGGGGGGGCCGGGCGGTTAGCACACGCTAACTTTTTAGCATCAGGTGATGTTTTTCAGCATTTGCTGGCGGATTTTCCATCGGTGACTACGCCTGCCTTTTCCACCGCGGTTACTAAACACGGGGTAGAACATTTCATTCCCACTCTGGGACCGCCAGTTTTTGCGCGCGCGCGGCGCCTCACCGCGGTAAAATTGGCTACAGCCAAGGAGGAGTTCGCCATCATGGAGCGTCTGGGTATAGTGAGGCGTTCCAACAGCCCGTGGGCCTCGCTGCTTCACATGGTGCCCAAGGCGGATGGGTCGTGGTGACCGCCAATGACCACTATCCCATCCCACACATACAGGACTTTTCCATACACCTGGCAGGTACCACTATTTTCTCTAAGGTGGACCTGGTGCGCGGCTATCATCAGGTTCCCGTGCGCGCAGAGGACGTGCCCAAGACCACAGTGATCACCCCATTTGGGCTTTTTGAGTTCATGCGCATGCCTTTTGGCTTGAAGGGGGCTGCGCAAACCTTTCAGAGGCTGATGGACTCGGTGTTGCGTGACCTTGCTTTCGTGTTCGTTTATCTCGACAACATATTAGTGGCCAGTCCGTCAGCTGAAGAGCACCTGGTGCACCTGAAACAGGTTTTCCGTCGTCTGGACGAACACGGCCTGATAGTCAACCCAGCCAAGTGTCAGTTTGGACTGCCGGTGATTGACTTCTTGGGTCACCGCATTTCGCTGCAAGGCGCGGTCCCGTTGCCTTCTAAGGTGCAAGCGGTGGCGGAATTTCCCCGCCCGGTCTCTGTTAAGGCATTGCAGGAATTCTTGGGCATGGTGAATTTCTATAACCGTTTCCTCCCTCGCGCTGCCCACCTCCTTCAGCCACTTTACGAAGCCCTGCGGCTTAAGAAGGCTAACGACCCTGTCGACTGGACTCCCGAACAGGTCCAGGCCTTTGACGGAGCTAAGTGCGCCCTGGCTAACGCTGCCCTTCTCGCTCATCCCACACCCACGGCGTCCATAGCTTTAACAACCGATGCGTCTGACATAGCCGTGGGGGGCTGTGGTTGAACAGCGTGTGGCGAATGCGTGGCAGCCACTCGCATTTTTTAGCCGCAAACTGCGAGATAGCGAGCGCAAGTACAGCGTTTTTGACCGGGAGTTGCTGGCACTGCACCTTGCAACCCGGCATTTCCGCTTCCTGCTGGAGGGTCGCCCATTCACGGCTTATGTGGATCATAAACCGCTGACTTTCGCCATGTCCAAGGTGACTGAGCCGTGGTCTGCTCGTCAGCAGCGCCACCTAGCGGCAATCTCCGAGTTCACAACGGACATTCAGCATGTGGCCGGGAAGTCCAATCCTGTTGCTGATTGTCTGTCGCGTGTGCTTGTGTGTCCTGTGCACCTCGGTGTGGATTTCTCCGCTATGGCTGCCGACCAGCCCAGCGACCCGGAAGTCCTTGCCCTTACGTCAACGCGTACCGGCCTCAAGCTGGAGGACGCTGTGATGCAGGAAGGCAGTCCTGCCCTCCTCTGCGATGTCTCCACTGGCCGTCCCCACCCCGTTGTTCCAGTGGCCTGGCGCCGTCGAGTTTTCGATTCGATTCACTCCCTCTCGCACCCTGGAGTTCGGGCATCAGTGAAGTTGGTCGGTTCCAAGTTCGTCTGGCCTGGCCTCCGCAAGGACGTAAAGGGGTGGGCCGCTGCATGTGTGGCGTGCCAGCGCGCTAAGGTCCACCAACACACTAAGTCGCCCCTCGAACCGTTTCCGATCCCGGCCAGACGTTTCGACCACGTGCATGTGGACCTGGTGGGCCCTCTACCTTCTTCACAGGGTTTTACGCACCTGCTCACAATGGTGGATCGGACCACCAGGCGGCCAGAGGCTGTCCCTCTGTCCTCCGCAAAATCCTCGGATGTTGCACGCGCTTTTCTTTCCTCCTGGGTTGCCCGTTTTGGCGCTCCGTCAGATATCACCTCAGACAGGGGCCCCCAGTTCGTGTCAGAGCTCTGGTCGGCACTTGCGGAATCCTTGGGTGTGCAGGTACACTGCACTACCGCGTACCACCCTCAGGCTAACGGCTTGTGTGAACGTTTTCACCGGTTGCTCAAGGCAGCACTGCGCGCTGCGCTCTCGGATGGTAACTGGGTGGATCGTTTACCTTGGGTTATGCTCGGGTTGCGTTTGGCTCCTAAGGAGGACCTCGACGCTTCGCCCACTGAGTTGGTGCTCGGTTAGCCGCTCCGCGTCCCTGGGGAATTGTTGCCTGGGAGTTCCGCTCCTCGACCCCGTCCGGCCGTTTATCCTTTTTTGTCCAACAGCACTCGGGTTCCAGGCCCCGTTCACCATTGTTTTCCATGGTCGTTCGTGCCTGCGGAGCTCATATCAGCTCGTTTTGTTTTTGTACGGCATGATGCTCACCGCTCGCCCCTCCAACCCCCATACGATGGCCCATTTTGGGTTCTGGAGACGGGTCCTAAGGGTTCTGTGCTGGATATGGGTGGGCGTAGGGAGCCTGTCACGCTTGATAGGCTTAAACCGGCGCACAGGGTGGCAGGCGAAGTTGTGTTTCTGGCCCAGGTTCCCCGTCGGGGTCGTCCTCCTTCCAGGACCCCAGCAGTGTCTTCACGGGTTCAGTGTTCTGCTTCTCAGCCGACTTTGGACAGTGTTTCACCTACTGTCTCGGCTGAGGGATGGCACAGCCATTATGGCAGGCTGCTTAAGCCTCCAGTGAGACACTAATTTTCTTTCCACGAGTCCCTTCTGGGTGTTCGGGGGGGAGGGCTGTGTGGCGGACACTAGGGGCTATGCCTCTCACCCAGCAGGACTGTGAGCTGGGGGCGTGGTTTACGTTCCCGGGCTCTCTGGTGCAAGGTTGTTCCTGCTGGAGTTTTGGTTTTGGAGCTGAGGAATAAACAGCAAACTCGCTTTCGTCTCCTGTGTTTTTTCCTCATCCTGCCACAATATTGCATATACATAAGTATTCACACCCTTTGCTATGACACTCAAAATTGAGCTCAGGTTCATCCTGTTTCCACTGATCATCCTTGAGATGTTTCTACATCGTGATTGGAGTCCACCTGTAGTAAATTCAATTGATTGGACATGATTTGGAAAGGCAAACACCCATCTATATAAGGTCCCACTGTTGACAGTGCATGTCAGAGCAGAAACTAAGCCATGAAGTCAAAGGAATTGTTGGTGGACCTCCGAGACAGGATTGTATCGAGGCACAGATCTGGGGAAGGGTACAAAAATGTTCTACAGCAGGGGTCGGGAACCTTTTTGACTGGGAGAGCCATAAAAGCCAAATATTTCTAAATATATTTCATTGAGAGCCATATAGTATTTTTAACGTATAATAAATTAAATATGTCTTACTTTTAATGCGACTTCTGGTGCTGCATGGTTTTGCTGATGGCCTTGTAGTCTGGTTCATACGTGGTGAGGTTGAGCTTCATGCAGGCGTTGAGGCTTCCATCAGTTAAACGTGAGCGTAGGTTGGTCTTAATGTTCCTCATATGCGAGAATGACTGCTCACATGCATATGTAGAGCCAAACATGGTCAATACGGCAATACTCACACGCTGCATTGTGTGGTATGTCACAGAAAGCTCGTTCCAAGTTTTAAGAATCAGCTGGTCTTCAGGTTGAAGATTTTTAATTTCTGTCCACTTGTGTTCCCTCGCCAGCTCTGCTCCCTGTCGCGCAAGACTTTCCAACTCTCCATTAAGTGACTTGAACTTACTCATCCACATGTCTGATGCCTTCAGGTCAGCAACTTCCAGCTCAAAGTCTCCGATAGAGACCCCGGGGATGCATGTCAGGTCGATTTTGTCCACTGCACACTCATGTGGATGAGTGATGAACTTGAAAAGACCAGTGCGCGCACGAAATTCTCCAAAACGTGCTTTGAATGACTGCAGGAGATTGAACGTAAAGCCAGCTAGCTGCTGGAGATCCAGATGTTGAGTGGAGTCACTTGCTAAGCATGCATCTCTAAATTGTTGCAGTCTTTCAAAGTGCAGAAGACGACCTGTTTCAATGTCCCTGAGAAAGACTTCCAGCTTGCTTTCAAATGCAAACACTGCTTGTTGAAGGGATGAGATTGTATTTCCAATACCTTGCATTTTCACATTGAGCTGGTTCAGATGGCCAGTTATGTCCACGAGATAGTGAAACTGCAGGAGCCAGTCAGTGTTGTCTAGCTCAGGATGCTTGACGCCTTTCATTTCAAGAAAAGTCCGGATTTCACTCAGGCAAGCTGCAAAACGGCTGAGCACCTTCCCCCTTGACAACCAACGCACGTTGCTGTGTAAAAGCAGACCGGGATAATGATTCCCAACTTTTTCTAACAGAGCTTTAAACTGGCGATCATTTAAAGCTCGGGCAACAATAAAGTTGACCACTCGAATGACCAGAGACATCACCTCGCCAAGCTCCTGGCCACACGTCTGAGCGCAAAGCGCCTCCTGGTGCAGGATGCACTGAAAACTTAGGATGGCTCTCTTTTCATGTTCACGGAGAAGCGCTACAAATCCTTTGTTCTTCCCCAACATACAGGGTGCACCATCAGTACAGACAGAAATAAGTTTATCCATCGGTAGTTTTTTTTCTTTAGCAAACTCCATGAAAGACATGAATAAATCCTCTCCTCTTGTTGTCCCTTTCATTGGCAAAACAGCCAAGCTTTCCTCACGCAGTGTGTCACCTGCAGCATACCTGGCAATGATACTGCACTGAGATAGATGGCTAACGTCTGTTGACTCATCTAACGCGAGAGAAAAGTATGTCCCGGCGTTTATGTCCTTAATTTGTGTTTCCTCGGCTTGATTTGCCATCATGATGCTACGATCGTGCACAGTTCTTGCTGACAGGGGCATGTCTTTTATTCGTTTGATTATCTTGTCTTTATTTGGGAAGTCATCAAGCAGTTCATTGGCCACATCAAGCATGAATGTTTTGGCATACTCACCATCTGTGAATGACTTTCCATTCCTTACTATTGCCAAAGCCCCCGCAAAGCTAGCGGAATTCCCGTCACCTTGCTTGGTCCACACACGTAGTTGCTGCTGACTCGTCTGCACTCTCCGCTGTAGCTCCTCGCATACCCTTTTCCTGCTGTCCCCCGCTGGATATTTCGATGCAAATGAAGCATGGTGCGTATCGAAGTGCCGCTTTATATTTGACCGTTTCATCGATGCAATTTTATCATTGCATATTAGACATACCGCAGATCCTGCTCTCTCCACAAATGCAAATTCCTCTGTCCACGCAGCCTGGAATGCACGGTAATCATCGTCTTTTTTTCTTTTCGCCATCTTTTCCGTTACAAGGGTTGAAGCGGATAAACTAGTTGGCTATCTGATAAAATTGATTTCTTCACCTTTACAATGACCCGGACATGCTCGCGAGCCATTGGTTCCCGAACCGACCCACGGGTGACCCGTGACCCGTGAAATTTATCTTCAAAACTAATTTCTGTTTACTTTAAAATGACACAGTATTATTAAGAAATATCACAAGTATTTTAAAATCAGTTCCAAACTGATTTTTTAGAAAAAAAAAAATTTTCAACTCAAAATTGTCTGGGAGCCATATGCCGTCACCGGAAGAGCCATATATGGCTCGCGAGCCATAGGTTCCCGACCGCTGTTCTACAGCTTTGAAGGTCCCGAAGAGCACAGTGGTCTCCATCATTCGTAAATGGAAGAAGTTTGGATCCACCAGGACTCTTCCTAGAGCTGGCTGCCCAGCCAAACTGAGCAATCGGGGGAGAAGGGCCTTGGCCAGGGAGGTGACCAAGAACCCGATGGTCACTCTGACATAGCTCCAGCGTTCCTCTGTGGAGATGGGAGAACCTTCCAGAAGGACAACCATCTCTGCAGCACTCCACCAATCAGGCCTTTATGGTAGAGTGGCCAGACGGAAGCCTCTGCTCAGTAAAAGGCACATGACAGCCCACTTGGAGTTTGCCAGAAAGCACCTAAAGGACTCTCAGACCATGAGAAATAGGATTCTCTGGTCTGATGAAACCAAGATTGAACTCTTTGGCCTGAATGCCAAACGTCACGTCTGGAGGAAACCAGGCACCTCTCATCACCTTGCTGATACCATCCCTACTGTGAAGCACGGTGGTAGCAGCATCATGCTGTGGGGATGTTCTTCTGCGGCAGGAACTGGGAGACTAGTCAGGATCGAGGGAAAGATGAATGGAGCAAAGTACAGAGAGATCCTTGATGAAAACCTGCTCCAGAGCGCTCAGGACCTCAGACTGGGGCGAAGGTTTACCTTTCAACATGACAACGACCCTAAGCACACAGCCAAGACAATGAAGGAGTGGCTTCGGGAAAAGTCTGTGAATGTCCTTGAGTGGCCCAGCCAGAGCCCAGACTTGAACCCCATTGAACATCTCTTGAAAGACCTGAAAATAGCTGTGCAGCAACGCTCCCCATCTAACCTTACAGAGCTCGAGAGGATCTGCAGAGAAGAATGGGAGAAATACCCCAATATAGGTGTGCCAAGCTTGTAGCTTCATACCCAAGAAGACCTGAGGCTGTAATCGCTGCCAAGGGTGCCTCAACCAAGTACTGAGTAAAGGGTGTGAATACTGATGTACATGCAATATTTCAGTTTCTTATTTTTAATAAATCTGCAAGAATTCTACAAAACCTTTTTCGCTTTGACATTATGGGGTATTGTATGTAGATTGATGAGAAAAAAATGAATTTAATCCATTTTGGAATAAGGCTGTAACATAACAAAATGTGGGGAAAGTGAAGGGGTGTGAATACTTTCCGGATGCAATGTGTGTGTATATATATATATATATATATATATATATATATATATATATATATATATATATATATATAGTTAGCGGTTTTTTTTCTGGAAACTGTCAATGGTGTTGACAGAAGTGCTCAAATAATATCAATATAGACCATATATATATATATATATATATATATATACACACACACACACACACACACACACTTATATATATATATGTGTGTGTGTGTGTGTATATATATATATGTGTGTATATATGTGTGTATATATATATATATATATATATGTGTGTGTGTGTGTGTGTGTGTGTGTGTATATATATATATATATATATATATATATATATATATATATATATATATATATAATATAGAGCGTTTTTTCCCTCCGGAAACTGTCAATGGTGTTGATAAAAGTGTTCAACTAATGAGCAGCGGAATATATATAGTAAAAATATCATTATTATTATTATTATTATTATTATCTTAACTTGGTTATATATTGCTGATTGTTCCATTTCAGTCTTCAGTTGAGTCTTAATGGCAGGGATGTGGTCTGCACTTATGTACTGTGTTCTACCTCCGGCTTGGTTGGGCGTCCTACAGAGACACAATTGGCCGTGTCTGCAGGTGGGAAGCCAGATGTGGGCGTGTGTCCTGGTCGCTGCACTAGCGCCTCCTCTGGTCGGTCGGGGTCCCTGTTCAAGGAGGAGGGGGAACTGAGGTGAACAGCATGATCCTCTCACGCGCTACGTCCCCCTGGTGAAACGCCTCACTGTCAGGTGAAAAGAAGCGGCTGGAGACTCCATATGTATTGGAGGAGACATGTGGTAGCCTGCAGCCCTCCCCGGATCGACAGAGGGGGTAGAGCAGCGACCAGGACAGCTCGGAAGAGTAGGGTAATGGCTGAATATGGTTGGGGAGAAAAAAGGGGGAAAATTTTCCAAAAAAAAAAAAAATTAATGGTAATATGAACTGCATAATTGTTTCTTGATTGTAATGTTCATTTTTGCTGCAGATAATTTTTGCTGTAGTTTTGGTTTCAGAAGAATGTTTATGAAGATATGGCTAATCATATGGCTAATTATTTGAAATGTGTTAATTGTATTTTTAATGTAATTATTAAGCCTAGTGGGAGGGGCTACTGGTTTAAAAGGGCTGCCTTTGGCCAGGGTGGAGTCAGAATTAGTTTGGTTACAGAAGAGGTAACAGCTACTTTGCTTTGGTATTTTAGTGGCGTTGTAAATTCTTTGTATGTAAAGTTTTTGGGGAGTTTTTTTTCTTTTTTTTTTGAAAGATATTTGAGTTATTGAGGAACTCTTTGTAATATTGTGCAACCCTGTGTATAGAGTATTTTGCTTTTCTCTTTTTCATCTTTTTGCACTTTTTTTGGTAAATATTCCCACTATCTATACCTTGGGAGGCCGGCATAATAGATCGCATCATCGTCATATTTTCCGACTACACCTGTTTTTCCAAATTTTGAGGAGTTTGAAATAGAACCCCATGACAAATGTTCACACATGGAAACCTATGAGCTGTATGGACTTCTCTACTGACATAATGAGAAGCACTGAAAAGGGAGGGAAGCTGGATGAATGCTGCCACAGTTTGGAGCAGAGAATGGATGATATTCCAAAATTGGCTATAACTTTTTCTTAAAACTATCAATTTTGCAAGCAGTTGTAAGATATTGATACACAATGCAGAAACATATTCACACTGTACACAGTTCTGTTTGAGAACCACAATTTCGAACCGTTCAGACTTGGCCTACTGGTGTGCACATTGATGCTTTTAGGTAAGGCTTTATTGTATTCAAAACACTTTCCCCCCTTGACCCACCCATGGTTATGGTCAAAATGTAGGCAATGGACGTTTCACCTTTTCATTGGTATGTCTGTTTACTGGTTTAAAAATCTTTGCCTGGTAAAAGGGGAAAAGGGCCCTGGGATATTCCCTCAACATCCCTGAGCACCCTCTCTGGCTGACACAGCAGCTGACATGTTAATGGAAAGGGCACATGTCACTTGGAGTAACAGGGGATGCATGTCAGCTTTGTAATTTGGCTAAGCACATTATTCTTCAAAAAATAGTACAACTGAAGGATTGACTTTCTGTCTATTAGGACACACTGGGTGCACCCTGCATCTCTAAATAAAGCATGCTGAAATGACCTCATGCAGTACTCCAAACACCATGGTACAGTTACATTTTGCCCTTTGGTTACTACCTGAAAAATCTAGACCTAAAACACAACGGGACGCTTCAGATCAATTAAATTGTGCAAAAATGTCACATTGATGATGAACATGTTGTTGGTGAACTGATATAAAAAAAGAAAAAAGAAAAAAGAAGTGCCCCAGATTTTTTCTGAACACATTTCTCATCTGACTATTCTGGACAACATGCATGATTGGAAAACACTTGTTTTTTTTATTATTACATCTCATGTTCACTGATATAATTATCAAAGTTTTGGGAAAATCAAGAGAGACATAAGACAGGCCATGCCTGTATATCACCTTGTAGTGAAAAAGAATAAATAAAAAAAAAAATCATCTGAACCTTCTGCTGCTGCTATGGAGCAAATATGGTCAGAATGACACTCCTGTCTGAGCACCATTTTGGGGTCTTCCAGATGGTGCTTTTTTTTTCTCTCCCCTTTTTCTCCCCAATTGTACCTGGCCAATCACCCTACTTTCTGAGCCGTCCCAGTCACTGCTCCACCCCCTCTGCCGATCCAGGGAGGGCTGCAGACTACTGCATGCCTCCTCTGATACATGTGGAGTCACCAGCCGCTTCTTTTTCACCTGACAGTAAGGAGTTTCACCAGGGGGACGTAGCACGTGGGAGGATCATACTATTCCCTCCAGTTCCCCCTCCCCCCTGAACAACTGCCCCGACCGACCAGAGGAGGCACTAGTGCAGCCACCAGGACACATACCCACATCCGGCTTCCCACCCGCAGACACAGCCAACTGTGTCAGTAGGGATGCCTGACCAAGCCGGAAGTAACACGGGGGGTTCGATCTGGCGATTCCCATATTGGTAGGCAACGGAATAGACCGCTACGCTACCCGGGTGCCTAGATGGTGCATACTTGAGTACTGCCAAAGGAAACTACATCGTCTAAAAGCAGGAAAGTCACCTTTGCAGAAACAGAAGAATACCACTTGGATTGTGCTTAGTAAGGACAGTGCAAGATCAGAACTTTTTGTTGCAAATTACATATGGAATATATGATTTTGGACTAAAATGCCATGACTCATAAAGTTTCTTTCTGCTTTAAGTGCATGGAGGGGTGAGTTAGTGTAACCAATAAAACATAACATTGGAAATTTACATAACAGGTTGTTTTATAAATATGAGATTATAGAAGAGAAGTACAGGCCAAATTATTTTTTTTAAATTATAGTGAAATCTCGGTCTTCTTATGAACATGTCAAAAACCTCCAACTATGTCCACACGTTCCAAAGACTGACAGGTTTTCTGCCAATGTATAGCCAAACAGAAGCCGCTTATCGAGCGCAGTACAGAAATCCCTTTCACCAGATGTGACCTCACTGCACAGGCGTCTTTACTGAAATAAAATAGCGAACTGAGCGTGTTTGACACAGTTTTCTTGTGAGTCTTCTCCCTTTGAGAATGCACAGACTGAACTAGACAGCACATTTGGAATTAATCTAGTTTGAACGTTTCTGTGAATGTTCTCATGTCTGTGAATGTTCTCATTCATCCACGTCATGGTTATCCAAAGGAATTGAATCAACTGCAACTAGTTTGAACGTTATTTGTGACAAAATTACTGCAGAAAAGAATGGAACAGCCTACCCAAG
Source organism: Lampris incognitus (assembly GCF_029633865.1). NCBI lineage: Eukaryota > Metazoa > Chordata > Actinopteri > Lampriformes > Lampridae > Lampris > Lampris incognitus. The sequence goes on from NC_079218.1 coordinate 3,645,028, forward strand.
ATGGGCTTAGGAATATAGGCCTGTAACGTTCATACTCAATGGCATTCTTAAAACATTTCCACAAATTATTTAGCTACCTCGAAAACGTCTATGAATATATTTTTGTAAAATGGCACAGTGAAAATACACTGTTTGTCATAACTACCACTTACAGCATGTAATAGTCCATGCTTAATTTTTAAAACATGAGGTCATGGGATACAAAGGAGCGCTGCACACTGGTACAGCCTAAAGCAAACTGTGCTTTAAAAGCAATCAATAAAATCTTAAAGTTAATGCAAAAACTAACAGGTAGCCAGCGAAGCGACACAAGAATCAGAGTGATGTGCTCATTTCGTTTCTGCGTACTAATTAAAACTCTAACAGTTGCATTTTGAACAAGCTGGAGGCTAGTGAGAGCCTTTTTACCAATTTCAGACTACAAAGAATCACAGTAATCCAAACAGGGCACAGTAAAGGCATGATTAACAGTTTTCAAGTTTTTTAGATGAAAGGAATGCTCTAAAATCTTTGTGAGTTTCCTGAGTTGGTTGAAGCAAGACTGCACAACCACTCTAACATGCTTGTCCGAGCTGAGATTACTGTCAAAAATAACACCCAAGATTTCTGCAAGGGGGAATTTAATGGGATAATGGGCCAAGCTGGCGTGCAATTAGGGAACTTGTACTGTCAGTGATTAGAACTTCAAATTTGTTAACATTTAGGTTCAGAAAATTTGTCCCCTTCACCACCATCCCTCTCCACATATTTTTTCACCCTTTTAAAAGTGTGAGTGAACAGACAAAAGCTAAAAACAAGGGCTTACTTACTCTTTAAAGCTACATCCTGTAGAACAGGGGTGTCAAACTCCAGGCCTCGAGGGCTGCAGTGTCTGCAGGTATTTGTTGCAACCATGCACTGCACCACCTGATTAAACTAGTTCCTTTCCCTCCTTGATCCAGTAGGTGAGCTAATTAGTTAAATCAGGTGGTGTAGTGCACGGTTGCAACAAATACATGCAGACACTGCGGCCCTCGAGGCCTGGAGTTTGACACCCCTGCTGTAGAACCTTCTTTTTGTTAAATCTATTGACTCCTGTTGTGTTGACTGGTTTACTATATCTGTTTGTTGGCGACAGCGCCTTGGCTTCTTCAAACTAGACAGTACCTGCCAAATTTTTCTGCTACAGCAGAGATGCAAAATGCTTACCACCCTACAATTACCATTAAAATGAGAAAGCACAAAAGCATTTATAATTTGGATATCGGTGGATTAAAGACAGTGATATAATGTAGCCTTGTAGTAAATACCACCCAAGGCACAACTAAGTCCAAACCTAGTCTTCAGGGGGGTAAGTCTGAGTTAAGTCTAAGATAAGTCCAACTTTTCTGCAAAGACTGACAAAATAACAGGTCAAGTCCTATTAAACACCACGAGTGTAACAGTAGTCATCTACCGTTGCAGTAAAACTCACATTTTCATTATGCTAACGTTTAGCCTTTATTTTCCTTTGTCAAGGAAATGTTTTAGATCCAAATTATAACAATGTTCCTGAAACATCAATAATATCGTAGCAACTGGGGAGGCGGCAAGATGACGGCACGCTGGACACAGCGGCTACCGCTGCCCCCTGTTCAGTGCTATGTTTTCTTTGTTCTTTATATGTTGGTTTTACGTTTATTTACGAGTGTAGGTTATGGGATCTTCTATAGCCGTCAGGAACTTTTAAACTTCAGAACGGATGACTCACTTCCCTCTACCATCACGGACAATTTCCCCATCGATATTATCCGCTCACCGGTCTCACAGTGGGAACGCTGACCCTGTCGGCAACATAAACGGAAGACGGGTAAGCGAGGCGGGCTACATGCAAAGCTAAGTAGCACTCCCTTCAAAGTTTCCCTCCCCAGCATCTTCATGGTTAATGTCCAATCGTTAGCTAACAAAGTGGACGAGGTAAGACTCAGGCTACCCTTTAAAAAATGGCTGGAGAACTGTCTGCTAATATTTACAGAGACTTGGCTCAAAAGCAACATAGCCAACTCGGCTGTTGAGCTAGCGGGCCGCACAGCCATCTGTGCCGACAGGAAAGTGTACTCCGGCAAGATCTGTGACGGAGGTTTCAGCATTTATGTCAATAACTCTTGGTGCAACAAGACAAGGGTCATTGAAAGGCATTGCTCTGCTGATCTCGAGCTCCTTGTGATTCAGTGCAGGCCTTTTTACCTGCCTAGGGAGCTAATGGCCATGACCATCGCCTCTGAGTACATCCCCCCACATGCTAATGCTAAGGTAGCACTTAAGCAGCTACAATGTGCCATCAGCAGACAACAGACCAAACACCCGGACAATGCCTTTATCATAGGTGATGATTTTAATAAAGATAACCTCAGGGCTGTATTGCCCAAATTCCATCAACATGTCTCCTCCCCCACTAGGGGACAAAACACCCTGGACCATTAAGGACTCATACAAGGTGGTCAGACAGGGTAGTCTGACCACCTGTTCCTGGTCCCAGCCTACAAATCCTTCATACAACGGATCAAGCCAGCAGTGAAGAAAATCACTGTCAGGCCAAAAGGAGCAGTCTCTGAACTCCAGGACTGTTTTGGCAACACAGACTGGTATATTTTTCACATTCAGCCACCCATGGCTCCCATATAGACATTAATGAACAGAAATCCGCCATGCTATCCAACATTAACTTTTGCACTGAGAGTGTCACAGCAAAAAAATCAATCCACAACTTTCCAAACCAGAAACCCTGGATGACCAGTGAGGGCTGGCAGCTGCTGAAAGCCCGGGATGCAGTGTTCAAGTCAGGTAACTGTGAGGCCTACAGCACAGCCAGATCCAACCTTTAAAAGGACATCAGAACAGCCAAACATAACTATTCCCTACGAATAGAGGACCACATTCACAATAACTCCGATCCACGGCGAATGTGGCAAGGCATTCAGTCTATCACAGACTATAAAAAATACAGCGGTCCCACTGTCCATGATGCCTCCCTCCCAGATGAGTTAAATCATTTCTACGCTGGCTTCGACAAGGACAATACTGACCCAGCCACATAAATCCCGACCCATCCTGAAAACGATGTGCTCACTATCGATCGCAGAGGTCAGAGAATCACTGCGCAGAGTGAACACATGGAAGGCTGCTGGACCGGACAGCATATCGGGCGGGTTAGGTGACCACACTTCCTCCACCCTGACCCTCAGCGCAGGTGCCCATCATGGCTGAGCCCTCTACTTTTCTCCCTCTTTACCCACGACTGCCTGCCAACTCATCCTTCAAATGGAATAGTTAAGTTTGTGGTGTAGGCCATATCACCAACAATTACGAGATGGCCTACAGGGATGAGAATCATCACCTCACATCATGGTGCACCACCAATAATCTTGTCCTCACTGTGCAGAAGACAAAGGAGCTGATTGTGGACTTCAGGAGGTCTAGAAGCTGCAGTCACTCCTCCATACACATCAATGGGGTGGAAGTACAGCGTGTCTCCAGCTTTAAATTCCTTGGAGTCAACATCAGCAAGGACCTCTCCTGGACATCAAACACCCAGACACTTGTGACAAAGGTCCAACAACGCCTGCATTTCCTGAGGAGGCTTGAGTGCCTGTCTGTCCCCCACATTCTCACCAAATGACTCACCAAAATGTTCACCAATTTTTACCACTGTACCATAGAGAACATCCTGACCAGCTGCATCTCAGTGTGGTACGTAAACTGCACACCAGTAGACCAGAGAGCTCTGCAGCAGTTCATCAAGGTGGCCCAGCATTTCACTGGTCCCCAGCTCCCTGTCATAAAAGACATTTATCACAAATGCTGCCTTCGAAAGGGTGACAGCATCAGCACACTGCAAATTCTTCTGTGCTTGCCAAGATTTAAAATCTTACATCAGGAAATATGATTAATTATCTTGTTTTAAAAGTTATTTACTAGTTTCTATCTTTGAATTCATGGTATATTCTTAAATTGATCATGAATATGTCTTTTATGCCTCAATTAGTCAGGAAATCTTACAATTAAGTAATTTATTGTTAAGTCAAGCTACATTAGCTAGGGTATCAATTTGTACCATTATCTTTCACAAAAAAATAACTTGTTTCAAGATTCAGTGACACAAACTCAAGTTGATTTAAGAATGTCACAAGGCTTTATATATGTATATATATATATAGATATATATATAGATATATATATATATAAATACATTTTTATTCAATGGCCCAACATGCTACACCTATCACAAAATGAAAGTACACTTTTCACTGCTCAACTTGGAAAGAGTTGTCAATAAATGTTGACAGAAATTTCACTTGTCCTGGTTGTGATTTCAGTAAAATCAAGTTTCCTGTTTTAAGATGTATGCTCTGGGATTAAGGACTAGTTTTAAGTTTGGGCCTACATATTTCAAGATGAGCCAGCTTGTTTGAAGTAACGCAATAATCATACTCCACTAGTATTAAGTAGTTTCCACTTAAATTAGTGATTTGAGTTCTTGCTCCTTCAGTGTACTAAAATTAAGAATGCAAAAAATTGAGTTAAGAATTATTTGCTTCATTTGCATCTTTTTCAACTCCAAGAATTTGTTAGTAATCTTTACAGCTCTTGATTTTTTTGACAGCGTCCAGCTGCTCTGACGTGTATGGTTTAGCACTGGCTGTGTCTGGGGTACCCCCCCCCCCCTGACGCTGTGGTGTAGCAGTCTATGCGTCGGCTTTGTGTTGATGCAGTTGCCCACTGAGGACCGGGGTTCGCACCTTGGTCTAGTCAGATCCGACTATGGCCGGATTCGATGAAGCAGCAATAATTGGCAATTGGCGAACGCATGCAGTATGAGGGTGGGTGTTTTGGGAGAAAAGGGGAAAAATCAGAAATAAATAAATAAAAAAGAATTATGTGCTAATATTCAGTGTATTTCACTTATTGCTGTGCTGTAGCAAGTCTGATCTTAAGTAATTTGATCTAAAAACCAGCATTTTCTTCTTATTTCAAGCCTTTGAACACTCATCCGAGCCTACTTATTTCTAGACTGGAACCAACTTATTTTAAGATTTCTTGTCAAGTAAAATTATCTTGCTGCATGGTCAGATAATTTCACTAGTGCTAAGTATTTTTCCCCTCAAATTCAGTGTTTACTTCTTGTATTTAAGCTCATGTTTTGTTGCAGTGCACTGGCCGATAATTTTGCTTATTTCAAGTTTTTTCTTGATTTTGGTTAATTTACAAACTTTTAAGAAAAATAAATTGACCAAAATTAGGTAATAAAAAAAAACTTGAAATAAGCAAAATTATCTGCCAGTGGAATACGATAATTCAAGATAATTCTACTCAATATTGGACTTATTGTACCAAATACAAGATGTTGTCACTTGTCAAGACTTCCTTTTTTACAGTGGGCCTAAACGAGAGGGTGGGTGTGGGTGCCTTTAATCTATGTATTAAACTAAAACAGCATTGTCTGTTTAACTTTTTGCTACATGTTTGGATGCTTAAAAGCTTGGTGTCCCTATTGTCCTTTCTAAGGTTACATGGTTTTGTTGTCTTACAAAAGACACTTGAGTAAAGGTCATGTGGTTTATCTTTTCTTTTGTCATTTTTCATATAGAGGTAATCAAAAATTATCTGAGAGTAACCAGATTACTTTACTTTAATATTGTGGTACTTAGACTAAGTTACTGAATACATTTCATACATTCAATCTATTCAGGAAATGGAAACGGATGATCCACTGTGGCGACCCCTAACAGGAGCAGCCAAGAGTAGTAGTAGTAGTGGTGGTGGTAATAGTAGTAGTAGTAGTAGTAGTAGTAGTAGTAGCAGAAGACTGAATACATTTTTCAACAGGTAATTTGTAATTGTAACGAAATACATTTATAAAGTAACCCTCCCAACCCTTCTTGTGGTCTCTGTGCGGGATAACTGTACGCTTTCCTCTAAGATCTTCCCCCACAGTGTTTATAGACAAGGGGCCCCGCTTCCTCATTCACCCACAATTCTTATGGAAAATGCATGTCAAATAGAAAAAACTGAACATAAACAGAAAAAAATAAAATGGAAAGAATGAATGTGAAAGATGATGTTCTTTTCTATTCTGATTATAAATATATGATTTGACTTTCACATGTTTACTTGTATCGTTGGATGATTATTCAACAATAACAATTCACACCAATGCACAACGTTTCCAGTTAGTGGTTCCTCCATACACCTTAATGCTTACAGTATTACCTGCAGCTAAACAATGAGCTGACACTCTTTCCTTCCAATGTGTGTGGTAGAGCAGACTACAACTGCTTTTAATACTCATATGGATCGTACAGTGTATATAACAGCAATCATTTTTTTCTCAGTCAACATTAAATCTAACATTAAAATTGAGATCAGTTGTGTGTGTGTGTGTCAATATGAAAGGAGAAATGAAAGGCAGAAAGGGTGCAACTGTTCATCTGCAATAGACAGTTCAAAGCCTTCATTTTGCAGTTGAACTTGCAATTACATAGGGGGGCTGACAGCCGTACTCAGTCTCACCGCCTTAGAAAGCTGACTTTTCTTTGTTCTTCTGCACCTACCGCCTTCTACAGTCAGTGTCTTGAGTTGAGATATTTCTTTCCATTTCTGATTACAATCCGATCTCATTGCTATATTCATATTTTACATCTTGGTTCAGATGTTAGAGCGCCTCAAATCACATGTCTCTGACAGATGTAATTATTTTCTTTGCACATTTAAATTGACAGTGCTACCACTGTGAAGTCTTTATTTTTGGCTGGGCTTTTGGCTACTAGGATATGTTGATATGCTATTTTACCTTCTTGAAGCAGACTGTGATGTTTCACTAGTCCCCATGTTGATGACCTTCAAGCTACAATCTTGAATATTTACAAGCAAATAAAAGTCCTTTTTGATACTTTCTCTTTAGGTTGTCGTATTTCAATATGGACTTGATCTCAACTCTGTATTTTGGAGGTCTCAGTCTTGTATCGGACTTCACAGCATAATCACTCAGACCTGACTCGATATTGGACAGTGCGGACTGATGATGATTTTTTAGGACTGACTGAGTACAAGATTTTAATTTACTTTTTTTTTATATCAAAGGTCCCTTGAGGAGATAATTCTCATTTCTATTATTATTATTATTATTATTATTATAATCATGTTTCCTGTTTTACATCCTGTAGAGCCGCATCCAAACTATGGATCTGAGGCACTGTAGGGCAGATGTCACTTGATTGACAGTACTCGTTGTAATATGTGGGCTGTTCCGAGTAGGGCGATCTTCTGGACTGCACAGATGTTGATGTTGCCTGGGATATGGTTGGTGAACTTTTCCATTCCCTTCTTCATGAGTCCTAGAGCTCCGATGACCACTGGTGTTGTTTCAGTCTTCATTCCCCACATCCTGTTGATTTTAATCTCCAGGTCTTTGTACTTGGTCAGCTTCTCTGTGACTTTGACTGAGGTGTTTTTTTCAGATGGTATTGCCATGTCGACGAGCATGCGCCTATTTGCTTCCTGTCCTCGATAATGATGTCGGGCTTGTTGGCTTTTATCTCTCTTTCAGTGTGGATGGGCATGTCCCAGAGGATGGTGACATCATTATTTTCAGTGACCGTTTTTGGCTGATGTTCGTACCACTTCTCAGTCGTCTTGATCTTGTAACTCCTGCAGATCTTCCAGTGCAGGTATGCTGCTGCCTGGTTGTGCCTGTACATGTACTCGGGCTTTGTTGTCCTCTCCAATCAGGACAACATCCCCCACTTTCAGCACAGTGGGCACAGGTGTCTCACACCTGTGAGCTGATTTCAAGTCCATCAAGTAGTCCTTCTTCCATCTGTTCCAAAAGCTGGTTAAGAGTCTCTGCCTGTATTTCCATCTCCGGCCCATGTCCTCTCTGTTGGTATTGGTTGCCTGAGATAGTGGAATCATAGTCTTGGGTGGTAGGGAAGTTTGTCTTTTCCCAACCAGGAAGTGTGAGGGGGTGAGTGGCTGCGGCTGTGATGCTTCACTGTCCACATATGACAGAGGCCTTGAGTTCAGCACAGCCTCAATCTCTGCAAGCACAGTTGTCAGTTCCTAAAAGTTTAGCAATGCCCTTCCCAGCACCCGTTTTAGACATGCCTTTACAGATCTCACAAGTCTCTCCCAGAAGCCGCCCCACCATGCAGCAAGCTCAGCAATAAACTTCCAGGTGATTCCTTTGTTGAAGAACTCTGTGAGCTCTGATCCTCTGATTGACTTCCACAATTGTTTCATGTCCTCGTCTGCTCTTTTAAAGGTTCAGGCGTTATCTGAGTATACAACCTTACACCACCCTCACCTAGCAATAAAACTCATTAAGGCTAGGAGAACCTTTTCTGTAGTTTGATCTGACACAAGCTCTAAATGCACTGCCCTTGTGATAGCACAAGTGAAAAGTGCAATATATGCCTTGGATTGACCACTAGACTTTCCACTAGACTTTACATATAATGGGCCTGCAAAATCTTCCCCAATAATCTCAAAGGGTGGTGCTTCAGTAACTCTGTCTCTAGGTAGTGGAGCTGTGACTTGCTGTGCTGGTTTCACCTTCAATTTCCAACAGATGTAGCAATGTGAGACCACCGTTTTTACTAGCTGTCTCCCCTTTAAGACCCAGTATCTTTCCCACACCTGCACTAGGGTATCTCTGACCCCAGAGTGCATCATTCTTTCGTGACAGTCCTGTACTAGTAACTCAGAGTATTTGTGTTTTGTTGGTAGAACCCATGGGTGTTGCTCACTGAAGCTAAGATCTGAGTGCTGTAGCCTGCCTCCTACACAAATAAGGCTGGTTTCATCTAAGAATGGTTTCAAGTCCTTGATTTTTGACACTCTGTTCACACCTTGCCCAGCTTTCAACTGACTGACTTCTTGGCTAAAACTATGCTCTTGAGCCATTTTCATCCAGTACAAGTCTGCTGCTGTGAGCTCCTGTGCAGTTAGCTCTCCCTGAGTCTTCTGACTATGATGGGCATTAGCTATGAAGCTTTTGGTCCACGCTGATACTCTTAATACCCTTTTGAACCTGCTGTATTTCTTTATGTCTAACAATGGCTTCACTTGTTCAGCACTGGTAAACTGTACTACAGTCTGAAATTTGGACCTGAGCTCACTATTTATGTCATGTGCAACACAGTCCTCATCAACAATCTCTATCTCACTGGGTGATGACAGTGGAGTCGGTCCGCTTCACCACAGCTAGCTCTGGATGAGTGATTCGACATTCTGGCCTCTGGTCGGCAAATCAGCAGGGTTGGTTTTGCCGCTGCAGTGAGACCATGACTCTGGATTCGTGAGACTTTGAATCTCATTCACTCTGTTTGCCACAAATGGCTTCCACCTTTGTGCTGTGCTGCGTATCCAGTGGAAGACAATCATTGAATCTGTCCACATGTTAAGTTGGCTGATTTTCATGTTCAGTGGTTTGAGAAGATTGCTTCCTAATCTTACTCCAATCAGCACACCCATCAGCTCCAAATGTGGTAAGGTCATTTTCTTTAATAGGGCCACCTTTGAATTGGATGCTACAAACCTTGTAACAACTTCTCCTTCCTTGTTTTGTCCTTGCAGATAGGCAACGGCGCTGTATGCCTTCTCACTAGCATCACAATAAACATGCAGTTTGATTGTCTCTAAGTTTGGCTGGTTGTTGCTTTTGTACCATCTTGGAATGGCCACCAGGTGGAGCTTCGGGAGCTCTGAACACCACTGGTCCCATTTTTCAGTCAAGTCCGGTGGGAGTTGCTCGTCCCAACTGATTCCCCTTTCCCACAGTTCCTGAAACAGGCACTTCACTCTTATGGTGAAGGGAGTCAAGAAACCTATGAGGTCAAAGATACAGCCTGATGTCTGCAGCACATTCCTCTTTGTGTTTTCCTTGCCTTTCAATATGTCTAAAAGCCCCTTCAGATCAAACACAAACTCATCATTCTCTGGTCTCCATATGAGTCCCGACACTTTCAACACATTTCCAGTTTTGTCTGTTACAGTTGGATGTTCCACTCCACTCTCTGTCCATTTGGCTCTGAGCTCTGGTGAGTTTGTCACCCACTTGCACATATTCATCCCTGCATGAGCCAGAATCTCCTTTGCTGTTGTGGTAACTGAGAAGGCCTCATTCACATCACCTGAGCTGGAAATAAAATAATCAACGTAAAGAGACTCTTAGCACCTGCACTGTCTTAGGCTGCCCTGTTTCATACTGCTTAATGTGTTTCCTTATTGTTGCAGCTAACAGGAACGGGCTGGGTGAGACTCCAAACACTACTCTACTCATTCTCATGATGCGCAGCTCATTTTCACAGTCTTTGGTTGGAGGACCATGTAACCACAAGAACCTTACAGCCTCTTTATCTTTCTCTGCTAAAGCTACCTGTAGGAAAGCCTTGGTAATATCTGCAGTAAAGGCTATCTTGTTGAGTCTGAATTTGATTAGCACATCTAGCAAAATTGGGTTAAGGTTTGGCCCTGTCAGTTAACTGTCATTCAGGGATGGGCAGCCTTCCTTGTGTGATGATGCATCAAATACTACTCTCAGTTTGGTAGTTGCTTTGTCCTCTCGCAGAACAGCATGATGTGGCATGTAGTACGTCGCAGTCTCTGTTTTCCCTGCCGCTGGTGTGCCCTGTGGTACATCCTCACAGATGCCTTGCTGAAGGTAATCCTCTATGACATCGTTGTACCTCTTGTATAAGGTTGCATCCATTTTCAGTTTCCTCTTGAGGCCTTCATCTTTTTGCAACTCGAAAGTTGTCTGGAAGAGCGGGTCTGTCGTGTCGCCATGGCAATTTGACTTGATAGCGTCCATTTTTGAATGTTGTAGCCTGTTCAAAGTTCTGAAGAGCCTCAGCGTCCTCTGGGCGCTCTGTTTGTTCATTGATGATGCCCAGAGACTCCACTTCCCAGAAGGCGTGCAGCTGTTTTGAGATTTGGGTTTCCTCACTTAGACTAATGTGAAGGCAAGTGGCGTCTGCTACACTTGATGATGAAACTGGCCCTTATAAAGCCCACCCAAAGCTGCTTTCTATGGCTACTAGTGTCTCTGTTATTCTCTCTACCTTGCCTGAGACTAGCTGCCAGTAATAATCTGATCCTATCAGTACTGACAATTCTGTGTCACGACTGCCCTCTAGAGGGGAGTCAGAAAGCTGCAGGCCCTTCTTCTGAAGCTCTTCTTGGATGGCTAACCCAGGGAACTTTATCACAGCACTGCATACTTGAGGGGTTTCTACTGCCTCAGTCTCAACCTTTGGCTGTGCGCTCCACACATTCTCAAGTGATGCTCTCACTATGTTGCGCTGTGCCTTCACAGGCTTAGTAGATCCAAAGGCATGTAGATGCAGTGTCTCTTGCCTAACTACTGGTAGTCTTAGTGCCTTAACAACAGCCTCATGAATGAAGCTTCTCTGGCTGCCTCCATCTAGTAGACAGCGCACTATTTTTCTACCTGCTGGGCCCTCTATCCCTGCCTTGACTGTCTGGAGCAATACGGTGTTCTCTACATCAGCTTCCATTTTAAATATGCTGGACACAGAGCCTACCAAAGTGCCTGTACTGCCTTTGTCTATGCTGCCACGGTCTGCACTGGCACTGTCTGTTACATTACTGCTAGTGTCTGGCTTTGTTTCAGTTTGATCACAGACTGACTGGTGATGCCTGCGACTACACAAAGCACATGTAACATTCTTGAGTCTACAGAATTTGGCTATGTGTCTTGGACCTAGGCACATGTAACATCTGCCTAGTTTTCTCAATTTCTCTTTGCGAGCAGCCACTGAATTGTCTGGACAATTTTCTGGTTTATGGCTAGCACTGTCGCAATATACACATGTCTGAGGGACACTACTTGCTGTATGCAGTGCAGCTGCAGAGGGCACACTCCATTTTTAGGTCTGTTTCTGCTGAAGGATGCTGGCTTGGTGAATGATTGGTTACTTGGCAGGATGTCCTTCTGAGCATTGCCTGGTCTGATTTATGGCTAGCACTATCACAATATACACATGTCTGAGGGACACTACTTGCTGTGTGCAGTGCAGCTGCAGAAGGCACACTCCATTTTTTAGGTCTGTTTCCGCTGAAGGATGCTGGCTTGGTGAATGATTGGTTACTTGGCAGGATGTCCTTCTGAGCATTGCCTGGTCTGGTAAGTTGATGTGCTCTTTCTCTGCGTTGCACTTCCCTTTGCAGGAATTTAATAAGCTCTTGTACTTTCCATTCACCACTGGAGTCTGACCTGCATGTGTAGTTTAAGGCAATATCCCCTGGTATGAGATGCAGTAGTACAGGGCAGAGCAGGCAGCCATATGTGTAGCTGTGTACCCCTAAGGATTCTAGACTGCGTATCTGTATTTCACATTCGTCATACAGGTGCCTGAGCCCTGCTATATCTGAGGACCTCCTCACGGGACTGAGGTTCAATAATTTGGACATGTGCGCACTGACTACAATGTCTTTTCTTCCAAAACGGTTCTGAAGTATCTCTATTGCAGCATCATAATTACTATCACTCATAGTTAGTCCCGCTACGGCTCTGGCTGCTGCTCCAATCAAATATGATCTCAGGTAAGTAAACTTTTCCTTCTTGCACAGCGTGTCATTGTTATGAATAGCTGTTTCATATTGGGACCAGAATTCTTGCCACTGGCTTATTTCTCCACCGTATTTTTCTATCACTAGCTTGGGTAGTTTAACAGTCTGTTGATTTGATGATCTGACTGAGTTTAAACTTGCATCACTCACCTGCCCACTCACAGGCTCCCGTGAATTTTCAATTAACCTTTTGGCGCGAGTTTTCCATGTGATGATATGGTCCTGGTAATCCTGAGTCCTGGCAATTTCTGCTTCTAGATCGTCTGTCGGCGTTTCCAATCTCAATGCCTCCGTCAAAGTCAATCAATGTTTCTTCCTTTGTTGACAATAGTGAAAGCATTTCAGGCAGGAGATCACAGTCCGGTTGTCCCTCTCTCATCTCTTCCTCCATATGAGTCAGCAGCTTTGTTGTAGCGGCGTGGATTGTCCTCCGCTTCGTTTTCATCCGTTCCAACTGCTCCCCCATTCCCGCTGTTAGCCTTAGCTATCTCATTAGCTTCCAACTTCAAAGTTCAACAGTCCAAGTTCCAAGGTTTCAGCACCAAAATATTAATTAGTTGGAACTTCTCAATAATGAGAACAGTTGTACCTTCAAACTCAACGTTTAATTTCTGTAATGCTGCGGTAAACTGCAGGAGGTGTGAAAAAAGTGGACGTGTCTTACAAATCTAGCGGGTGCATACACACACACACACAAAAACCCCAAGCTAGCCGAACAAAACACAATGTCACTTCCGGTTTTTTCCTTCAAAATAAAGCATATGTCTAACTTAAACCAAGACTTTTCAGAATAAAATATATCTGTGGCAATACTGAAATATTAGCATTACTGCAGCTCTTATGTCGCCCTCTGTCAACATCACAACTGCAACTATTGTATTTTCATGCCCCTTTTACTTAAACATTAATTAACATATTTGTCTATTTATTCAAATAAACATTTCTGAACACTCTAGACCTATGCTTGATCGTTCATCAGGGTTGGACACCTCTCATTCTCATCCTAGGAAGAAAGCACAACAGTTCATAAAGGAACTGAATCCCTGTGACCCATGAAGGATGCAAAACCCAACTAAATGGGAATACACATGTTATTCATCATTATTTAAAACCTATTCTCGAATAGATTCCTTTTTAATTTCCACTTCTCTGTTACCCAAGATAAGTAGCTGCATATATGTTAGGTAGGGGTGGGGGGGGGGGATTTGATTCTTAGATGCATCGCGATTCTTTCATAAAAGATTATGTCTTGATGCAGAAAACTCAATAATCGGAAATTTAAAGCTCAATTCTTGACTGGGCTGTACGTTCCTTACGGCTGCCGCTGAACCAACTGGATGGTGAAACATAATGGATGTAAAACATCTACGTCGTGTTTACGTTCTAAGCTAGGCTACTTCTTCAGTTTTGGTGAGGATCATCGGTGTCGCCAGGTTTTGCCAGGGCTTAAGCCCCAAATATAATTTTAAATTTAAGACTATGTGAAGCCCGACAAACAAATTTAACGTGTGTGAATGTCCGATAGTCTTCGTAACATAAAAGCCTATCAAAATAAACGCAGGTCTCTAAACTAACTCTGTGTCTGTGTGTGTGTGAGAGAGAAAGAAAATTTGATATTCCAATAAACTAATGTTAACAAAAATACATTTAACTTTTTCTCTAATGTGGTAATGTAGCATGTCAATAAATGTTTAATGATAGCAATTGTGAAGTATTCTGCTTCTACTCAATACTCATACTAATTACTAACAACTACTAATATTTTTAACATCACAATTCATAATTAATCTGGAGAGTAAACTCTCAACTTATACATTTTTCGCAGGCATTGCCCATTGCTACCCAGGGGTCCTCTCCCAGTGTGGACGGGACTTATGGTACTTCCGGTGGTCATTATTGCTGTTTTGGCAGTTGGTCTATTGGACTGTTCAGTTATGGTGTTTCATTAAAGTTGTTACACGCTAGTGAATGTTGCCGTTAACTCAGTGCTAACATACACAACAGTTTTTGAGGTACACATTCCAATTTTTCAATGATTAAGACAGGTACTTTGAATGTAAGTAACGTGCCAGAGTGCATAAAAGAGCATCAAAATAGAGCTTGTTTATCAAAACATTTTTCCAGGGGAGGACCCCCACCCCTCACCCCCACCCCCTATACAAGTCCGAGCTAAGCCTCGAATGTCCTCAAATCCTGGAAATACCCCTGGTGAGAATGACTGAGTGCGAGCAACCAAAGTTGGATACAATCCAACCAACACCCTCTGGCTTAAAAGCCAGCATGTGGAAGCATTTTGGCTTCTATGAAGTTGAAGGGATAAGGGACCTGGACAAGAGCCACACCGCATGCAAGTTGTGTCTAACTAAAATAAAATATTTTGGGAACACAACAAACATGAGAAACCATATTTCACGTTTCCACCCGTAGTTGGAGGAAAAACAGCCAGTTGTAGTTACTGCCAACCAGAGAACAATTGAACAAGTGATATCAAAGCTTCCAACGAACTCAGAAAGGGCGAAGCGAATCACAAAGTCGATCGCAACTTTTATTGCCAACAATCTGCACCCTTACTCAGTCATTAACAGCCAGAGCTTTTGTGCTATGCCGCACACTTTGGAGCTGAGATACAACATCCCATCTCAACGTTTATTCACCAACACAGCGATAACCACACTCTACAATGAAACCAAAACCAAAGTCATGGAATCATTGAGGAAAGCGGGTAGGATAGCAATAACATGTGATGTGTCGACTACCATTGCTATAGAATCTTATGTCTCTGTTCACTTTATTACCAATGACTTGCATCTCGTGTCTCATGTGCTGGGGTTATAGTTACTGCACATCAAAGCACACTTACACTGGAGTATGTAGACCAACTCCTGTTCTTACAGAAAAACTTACAAATTCAAGCATTCACCAGCTAAGCACATTTGCTATGTTGCACTTCCATGCATTTCCATGATTTCGTTGTAGCCTATTACTTGTATTTTCTCCAGTATTTATTGTTTTACCACATATTCCACAGAAAGTGTTAGTTTTATATGAGCTGGTACTGAATTCTACGTTGTTTTTATATGAAAGCTGTTTTTGATTTTAATATACAGCAAAAAAAAAACTCCTTTTTTTTTGTCTGAGGATTCTGTGCTCATTGCCCATAACAGGAGGATTTTGGTTGAAGTCTTTATTATTTATTTGTGAATGAGGGCAGCTTTTTATGTTATCAAGTGATTGCTGAAGTCTTGCTGAAGCCCGTGTTAATTTACAACAAGGATGCTGCAACATGCAAATCTTTGTTTCTTTTCTTGTTGGCTCTTTGCAATGCTGGGAAACGTGACCTTTCAGTTGACACATCTCTTCTATTTGGTACTGGATTACTAAAAGATAATGGAAGTGAATTCATCTGTTCATTCTAATTACGGATCATTACAAATATATTATGTTTTAAAAGTAGCAAGTAGTCACACAGTGAGAAAAAATAAATCATGTCTAGAAATCAAAAACCTTGATGCATCAAGATGCATCAATAGTCGTTTTGTAATCGCATCATAGCCCTCTGAATCGGAATCAAATCACGAGGTGCCTAGAGATTCCCACCCCTAATGATAGCATTGTTTTGTTAGATCATTCACCCACCTCATTATATTACAAAGATCAACAGTTAATTAAAGGTTCCTCTAGATGACCTTACACCCTAAATGGATACAGGATTCTGATTTCAGAAAATTTGTGGGGCAGCATATACATGTTTATTTTGTAATGTATACGGACCAGACATCTGCAGCCATCAGATGGGAGGCGTTTAAAGCATATATTAGAGGGTAAATGATTAGTTTCACTAATTCCAAATGTAATAAATTCAAACACAGAATGAATGAGTTGGACTCAGAAATCAAAGAGTTGGAGAGAGTGGCTAGCCTTAATAATTCAGTACAAACAAAACAGTGTCTTTAAAGCGGAATATGAGGAGCTTTCCACACTAAAAGCTGAAAATAGTCTAACAAAGCTTAAGCAATCTTTTTATGACCAGGGTGAAAAATCCAGTATATTGCTAGCCTGACAAATTAAGCAACTTAACTCTGAAACAGCCATAAATGCAATTAGGAATGAACAGGGGGACATAACTACAGCTCCATTGGAAATTAACAATGTTTTCGTTTTGTTTTATAAGGCTGTCTATCAGTCAGACTATCTAATAAATTCAAAAAACCAGAACATTTTTCTAGATTAACTAGATATTCCCTGTATTGCTGAAGGTACAAAACTTGGGTTACTTCCCCCTTCGCTACGAAATGCACTCATCACTCTTATTCTAAAGCCAGGTAAACCACTAACAGAACGTGGTTCCCACTGACCAATCTCACTTTTGAACTCTGACGCAAAGATAATTACTAAAGCCTTGGCCATGAGACTTGAGAGGGCCCTGCCACCCATGATACATGCAGACAAAAATGGCTTTGTTAAAAATTGTCAGTGGTTCCACAATGTGAGGAGGGTACACAATATAGTTCATGTATGTGAAGGGTCCCCTGCCACTGCCATCTTGTCACCTGATGCAGAGAAGGCATTCCACAGAGTTGAATGGCCCTATCCACAAGAGGTACTTGGAGAATTTGAGTTTGGGGACTACTTTTGTAGATGGGTTGAAATTCTGTTTGCTGATTCAACTGCAGACGTATCTACAAATAATTTGATTTCTTAGCCATTTAAGTTCTTTCACGGCACTAGACAAGGCTTGTCATTTTCACCTTTACTTTTTGTAATAGCCATGGAACCGTTGGCAATAGCAATAAGATCACATCCTTCAATTTGCGGTATCAAGACAGGGGATCTAGCACATCATATCCCACTGTATGCAGATGATACCATCATATTACTATCAGATATTGAAAAATCAATACCATCCCACTTAAATGTCTTAAGTCAATTTGGTAGTTTATCTGGTCTTAAATCGAACAATGAAAACTCATCGATTCTTTCTAAATGAACAAGAGAGAAGAAAACCAATGATACCCTACCCATTTGTAAGCACCATAGAAGGTTTTGATTATCTAGGTATTAAAATAACACCAGAGATAAGCACCCTTAGTTCAACTAATTATAAGCCCATGTTAGCAAAAGTATCGCAAGATGTAACAAGATGGACAGCATTGCCTCCGTCTATAATGGGGAGAACAAATATAATTAAGATGAAAATATTACCTACATTTTTATATCCTTTCCAATGTATTCCATTGGCTCCTCCACCATCATTTTCCCCAAAAGTCAGAGAGCTGCTTTGAAATTTTATTTGGAATAACAGGAAGCCAAAAAATTAGACCCTCTCCTTTACATATGGGGAGTGTTATAACTAACAAATTTACAGCAGTACTACTGGGCTATCCAGCTGAGGGCTGCAATGCTTTGGTTTTCTAGAGAGGTTTCTCTGCCCTGGTTACAAATTGAATTGTTGTCTTCTGGGAGTTCGGTGCTAGATAACTTTTTATACTCTGTCCCCTTAAAGAAATTAAGAAAAAACACGGTTAATCCTTTCGTGATAAACACTCTTGTTGTCTGGCATGAAGTACATGAATATCTGGCCGACTCCCCGTTGTTATCTTGTTTTTCACCAATTTGGGGCAATGAACACTTCAGCCCAGCTTAGAATATCATCATCATCATCATCCAAACCGCTCATCCTTCTCTCAGGGTCGTGAGGGATGGTTCGGCGCTTATTTCGGATGCTCTGATTGCCCTGTCATGGCCTGGCAGCCTGTCCAGGGTGTCTCCCCGCCTGCCGCCCAATGACTGCTGGGATAGGCTCCACCATCCCCCGCTTCAAATAACATGGGATCAGTAAGAGCATAGTTAAACTACTGGATCTATATGAGGACAACAACATAATGTCATTTGATGAGCTGAAGGTGAAGTATTACATGCCACAGAAACACTTCTTCAAGTATTTACCACTTATAAGTTTTATTCATGCATGTTTAAAGAATTTAGTGCAACAACCTCCAAGGTCCACACTTGGAGATCCATGCATCCATTCATGATCCAAACCGTTTATCCTGCTAAGGGTTGCGGGAATGCTGGAGCCTATCCCAGCAGTCATCGGGCGGTAGGTGGGGAGACACCCTGGACAGGCCGCCAGTCCATCACAGTAGGCACTTGGAGATATTCTCACAAAATTTGTTTCAGCAAAGGGTGGGTTTCTCAATTGTATAATATAATCATGGAAAACCACAAACACAACTCTGAAATTAAGAGACAGGGGCAGATACAAGACTTAAAAGAGGACATCTTAGAAGATGAATGGGCGATGATAGGTTCAAAGGCACAAACACAAACCATCAATACTCGACTGAGATTCATACAAAATTATTGGATAATGAGAACTTCCCTCACCCCTGCAAAATTAAATAAATTTGATCCTAATATTCAACTTGAATTGAATGCCAGCAATAAGAGGTAGGTCATTAACCAAGATTTAAAAGTCTCTAGGGTCTGAGCAGATCTTATGTGTACTGGTAAGTATACTGCTCAAAAAAATAAAGGGAACACATAAGCAATGCAATGTAGCTCCAAGTCAATCACACTCTTGAGATATCAACCTGTCCAGTTAGGAAGCAACACTGATTTGTGAATCAATTTCACCTGTTGGTAAATTGTCTAATTTCCACCAGGTGTCTATTAGACAATTTGCAAGACAACCCCTATAAAAGGAATGGATTTGCAGGTGGTGGCCACAGACCATTTGCCTGTCCTCATCTTTTCTGGCCGATCTTTGGTTAGTTTTTCATTTTGCTAGTGCCCTCACCACTAGAGGTGGCATGCGGCAGTATCTGCAACCTACAGAAGTTGCTCAGGTAGTGCAGCTCATCCAGGATGGCACATCAATGCGTGCTGTCGCAAGAAGTTTTGATGTGTCTCCCAGCACAGTGTCCAGAGCATGGAGGAGGTACCAGGAGACAGGCCAGTACACCAGGAGACGTGGAGGGGGCCGCAGGAGGACAACAACCCCGCAGCAGGACCGCTATCTGGTCCTTTGTGCGAGGAGGAACAGGAGGAGCACTGCCGGAGCCCTACAAAACGACCTTCAACAGGCCACTAATGTGCAGGTTTCTGCTCAAACAGTGAGAAACAGAATGCATGAGGATGGTATGAGGGCCCGACATCCACAATTGGGGCCTGTGCTCACAGCCCAACACCGTGCAGCCCGATTGACCTTTGCCAGAGAACATCTTGGTTGGCAGATTCGCCATTGGCGCCCTGTGCTCTTCACAGATGAGAGCAGGTTCCCACTGAACACATGTGACAGATGTGAGAGAGTCTGGAGACGCTGTGGAGAACGTTCTGCTGCCTGCAACACCCTCCAGCATGACCGGTTTGGCGGTGGGTCAGTGATGGTCTGGGGAGGCATATCCTTGGAGGGCCGCACAGACCTCTACGTGCTAGCCAGAGGTACCATGACTGCCATTAGGTACCGGGATGAGATCCTCAGACCCATTGTCAGACCATATGCTGATGCAGTGGGCCCTGGGTTCCTGCTCATGCATGACAATGCTCGTCCTCATGTGGCCAGAGTGTGTCAGCAGTTCCTGTATGTCGAGGGCATTGATGCTATGGACTGGCCTGCACGTTCCCCAGACCTGAATCCAATCGAGCACCTCTGGGACATCATGTCTCGTACCATCCGCCAACGCGATGTCGCACCACAGACTGTCCAGGAGTTGACCGATGCCCTGATCCAGGTCTGGGAGGAGATCCCTCAGGAGACCATCCGTCGTCTCATCAGGAGCATGCCCAGACGTTGTAGGGAGTGCATACAGGCACGTGGAGGCCACACACACTACTGAGCCTCATTTTGAATCGTCTTGAAGAATTTCCACAGAAGTTGGATCAGCCTATGTTCTCATTTTCCACTTTGATTTTGAGTATGATTCTGAATCCAGACCTTAATGGGCTAATGATTTTGATTTCCATTGATCATTCTTAGGTTATTTTGCTCTAAACACATTCCTCTGTCTAATAAAGAAAGATTTTCAGCTGAAATATTTCATTCATCGAGGTCTATATTGTGTTTTTAGGTGTTCCCTTTATTTTTTTGAGCAGTGTAGTTCCAGAGATCGGGGGCAGCAACTGCAAAGGCTCTGTCACCCCTATTCTGGATCTCGGAACATGTAAGAGCATCTGGTTTGCTGACCTGGGTGCTCTGACAGGTGTATGATAATGTATTAGCTCAGATAAATAAGATGGTGCCAGCCCATTTAAAGACTTGAAAACAAGTAATAAAATCTTAAACTGGATGCTAAAACAGACAGGAAGCCATTGAAGGGAGGCCAGTACAGACATTATGTGATCACGTCGCTTCTTTCCTGTCAGCAGGCAAGCAGCTGCATTTTGTACAAGCTAAAGGCGACAAAGCGACGACTGAGCTACGCCAACATACAATGAGTTACAATAATCTAGATGAGAGGTAATAAATGCATGAATTACCCTTTCAAGATCATTTGGAGGGAGATAGGCCTTTACTTTTCCCATAAGTCGTAATTGAAAAAAACTTTTGACTACTGTGCTTATTTGTTTGTCAAAGTTAAAAGAGCTATCAAAAATCACCCCAAGATTCTTAACAGAAGCGTGACTGTAGGAAGCTAAAGGGCCAAGAGCACTATCATAACCATCCAGCAGATTAGGCTGTCCATATTCAATAATTTCAGTCTTATTTTGATTTAATTTCAAACTCCATCCATGTTTTGACATCCTTTAAACAACTCAGCAAAGCCTGTATAGAATCTCTGCTGTTGGTTTTTATAGGCAGATAGATTTGGAAATCATCAGCAAAACAATGAAAAGACATATTGTGTTTTTTTTTTAAAAATGGACCCCAAGGCCACTTTACTTGACATTGTATTCTTACAATGAATTTGTTCTCTGCATTCAACCCCTAATATTGTATAGGAACAGTGGGCAGCTACAGTGCCGGGGGACCAACTCCAGTTCTTTTTTCTATTGCCTTGGTCAGGGACACAGACAGTATTAACCCTAACATGCACATCTTTTTGATGGCTGGAGGAAACCGGAGCACCCAGAAGAAACCCATGCAGACACGGGGAGAACATGCAAACTCCACAGAGAAAGGACCTGGGATGGCCTGGGGTTCGAACCCAGGACCTTCTTCCTGTGAGGCAACAGTGCTAACCACTGGGTCACCATAACGACATAATGCGAGGAGATTCAAATATTCTGGAGGTTGGTGATTCACAACGTCGCTCAAATTATCACTGGACAACAATTTTTTGGAAACATTTTGCTTCCTGAAAAAAATTAGAGATTATGATAGACAATGTCACGCTGAACACAAAGATATTTTCTGATTTGCTGTATCACGTAGGAATGTGGCGAAAATTTCTTAATATCGTTTTGTTGCAACCTGATTTATCAGTGCCATATTGTGCATTTGTGTCTCTCTCTGTCCCTCATTGTCAACCAAGCTATCCATCATTTACAGTGATTGTTGTGTAGATTGATGGCACTTGAAGTTAGTTCCTAATCAGTTTGCTCTGCAATATAAAGCCAAAAAAGAACCCGGAGTCTTTGCCTGATAACCACATGACAACTACCTCTTAGTTTGTGGTACTTAGTTGTGTTGTGTGGTGCCATTTTGCTTTTACTTTGGCTGAAGTAGGTATTATCTCTGTTCTCTCATCGTTCTGTCAGAGCTTGATTTTTGTTGTGAACTTTTGTCCTGAGTGTTTCTAAGTTTGAAGAGTTATTGGACCTTTATTGTTAAGAAGAAATTTTACCAATGGTTTAGTGTCTGTACAATCAGTACTGATGAGTAGTTTAGTGGATTGAAGCAATAAATTCCTCAATGTGTGCTATACTGATGGATCAATCAGCGTTCTCCTGCTCACAGTCTTTCCCACAGTGGCTACACATACCGGAATACATCATCTGCATTCTTGCTTCACTGCTTTTTCTGTATCTTTCTTTCTGTGACATTCTCTGTATCATTGTCCATAAATCCTCTGTGCTAGTGATGTGGGACGTCATTTCCACCATGTGAAATGTAGCTTAAATAAGAGAATAAAGATGTGTTTTTTGAACAGCATGTTTCTTCTGGGTGCTCCAGTTTCCTCCCACAGTCCAAAGACATGCAGGTCAGGTGAATCAGCCATACTAAACTGTCCCTAGGTGTGAATGTGTGTCAGCCCTGATGGAATGGCGGCCTGTCCAGGGTGTCTCCCCGGCTGCCGCCCAATGACTGCTGGGATAGTCTCCAGCATCCCCACGACCCTGAGAGCAGGATAAGCAGATTGGATAATGGATGGATGGCTGTTTAGAGTAGACTAGAGCATTTGAAATATGTAGGCTCGGCTGTATTTATTTTTTCCAGCTGCCAAATGACGCCACGACACGGCACCTGGCGGCCAGAAAAAAACTCGGTTTCACAGAGATGCAGAATAATTGAGAAAAAAAAACTACAAGTGCTTATCTCTGTCGCAGATAGACAGAGATAAGGTTGAAAATCAGTGAATTTTCCCTGTAAGTCTGTGGAAAAACTTGGTTGAGCTACCATTTCATTTCTTTTTTCTTCTTTCATTTCTATTTCTATTGCCTCTTAAGTTACAAAAGTAGAATTTTATTGTTTTTCTTTGGACTAGTCTAGTTTTGCACTCCACAGCATAGTGAAAATCTGTTTTGTTGTTTTGGCCTTGGATGCCTCAAAGTTTAAAATTTCCTGTATGTCTTTTTTGTACAATAGATCGTTTGCTCTGGTTACTGACATTCTGCTTATTATTTCTCAATCATAATAACATGTTCCTCTCTCCTAAGCAGCCTGGATGCCGTAACATTTCCTTTTATTTAGAGTGAGATGTTTTCTTGCACTTAATGGCAGGCTCTATAGTCTCGTTATTTCAGACTGCTTTTTATGAGCCACTAAGCGTCTAACAACAAAACAGTGAGGTTACTGTTACTCTTCAATATGTGAGCACAGCACACATTCCTGAGAGTGCTGAATATTCAAACTATTCTACCTCTCCTTATCCCACCCTATCCCACCTCGCTCCACTCTCCCCCCGACGAGGTCCTCAACCTCATCACATCCAGTCGCCCCACCACGTGCTCCCTTGACCCGGTCCCCTCCCCTCTTCTTCAGTCTATAGCACCTGAACTCCTTCCCTTTCTAACCCACCTCATCAACACCTCCCTCCAGGCAGGATACTTTCCATCTGCCTCTAAGACTGCTAGAGTCATCCCCCTCCCTTCTCAAGAAACCATCACTTAACCCCTCTGATGTCAGAAACTACAGACCAGTTTCCCTTCTATATTACATTAGTCATTTAGCCGATGCTTTTATCCAAAGCGACTTACAATAAGTGCATTTAACGTAGGAAATCAGGAGAACTACTAGTCATCAGAGGTCATAAGTGCATCTAAACAAGCATCTAAGAGCAAAACCAGTGCTAAAGTAAAAGTGCAAGACAGATTTTTTTTTTTATGAGTGAATACAATAAGTGCTAAGAACAAGGTAGGGGTAGGTTGCCCGTACCGAGACCTGGCCATCACCATTGACAACACCGTGGTGACGCCAACTCGGACTGTGAGGAATCTGGGTGTGATCCTGGACGACCGACTGTCGTTTGCTGCAAACGTTGCATCAGTTGCTCACTCCTACAGATTTCTCCTCTATAACATCAGGGGGATTCGCCCATTTCTCACCGACGAGCCGACATAGTTGCTCATCCAGGCTCTGGTCATCTCCTGGCTGGACTACTGCAACTCCCTCCTTGCTGGCGCCCCGGCGTCGGCCATCAGACCTCTGGAGCTTGTTCAGAAAGCTGCAGCTCATCTGGTGTTCAACCACCCTAAGTTCTCCCACACAACTCCCCTTCTCATGTCCCTACACTGGCTCCCAGTAGCTGCTCGCATCCAGTTTAAGACTCTGGTGCTAAAGGAACAGCTCCTTCCTATCTCCAGGCCATGGTCAAGCCCTACACCCCTACCCGACCACTTTGCTCTGCTGCCTCGGGACACCTGGTTGCCCCGTCGCTCAGAGGCCCCTGCTGCCAATTGACCTGGTCGCCGCTCTTTTCTGTCCTGGCCCCACAGTGGTGGAATGAACTCCCCACTGATGTCAGGACAGCGGAGTCGCTGCCCATCTTTCGGCGCAGGTTGAAAACTCACCTCTTCAAGAACTACTACCCTGTTACTTGCTCTAACCACTTATTGTATTCACTCATAAAAAAAATAAATATTTCCTGTGCTTTTACTTTAACGCTGGTTTTGCTCTTAGATTCTTGTTTAGAGAGAAGGTGCATTCTCCTGATTTCCTACGTTAAATGCACTTATTGTAAGTTGCTTTGGATAAAAGCATTGGCTAAATGACTGTAATGTAATGTCTCCCATCCAAGTACTAACCAAGCCCACACCTGTTTAGCTTCTGTCATTTGGCAGAGCCAGGGTACATGTTGGTATGGCTGCTGACATTGTAAGATGTATAATAGTTACAGTAACAGTGTGATAGTTTTGTCCTCTGTACAATGTATCATTAAATAATGCCAACAGGTACACATTATCATTATTACATGGTCAACAAATGAGCACAGTTTCAACCTCATATGGGTGGCTGCACTGTACTGTAGAAGCAGGCAACTTTCTGGCCTACTAAAACGAATGCACTGAAATAAATGACTTATTCTACTGACCACAAGAAAAGCCTTGTCTATGAAAAATGTTTTAATAACATTTAAATCTTAATTACTTAACAGGTAATGATTACAATATATAATTGTACTGTGAGGACACAGCATGCACGGTGACTGGTTGAAAGATACGTTTTTTAAAAAAAAAATTTAATCCTTTAGATTGGAAGTTGCCGCTAAATGTAGATATAGAATCAGATTTCCCAATTCATACACTCCTAGAATCAGAATCATGTTTATCGGCCATGTAGGTTTGCACATACATGGAATGTGACTCTGGTTTCGTGGTTCTCTCGATGTACTTACCATAGAATAACAACACTACAACACAACAATCCTCAGATATATACACAAGGATTGACTTATACAGGTGTAATAAGAGGTGATAAACTGTAATGGTGCAGAGAACATATCAGAGATGCTGAAATAGATGTTAGCAGGTTACTTATATACATGCCCGAGGTAGATGGATGTGACAGAGTGTACCAGCATACGTACAATGTACAGTACAGCATATACAAAATGGTTCAGTTTATTTGATAGAGTTACGCATTCATTTGAATGACAGCCCGTGTAAAGAAATGGAAATTCATAAAGTTAATAAATTGTGAAATGGCAAATATTTTACATTTGTGTACCT
This sequence comes from Lampris incognitus, assembly GCF_029633865.1. Taxonomy (NCBI): domain Eukaryota; kingdom Metazoa; phylum Chordata; class Actinopteri; order Lampriformes; family Lampridae; genus Lampris; species Lampris incognitus. The sequence continues at coordinate 3,670,966 of NC_079218.1, forward strand.
TTTGGCATTATTAATGATACATCGTACAGAGGACGGAACTATCACACTGTTACTATAACTATCATACATTTTACAATGTCAATTAGTTGTATAAATGTCTGTCACAAACACAAGGCAGATAAAATGACTGTCTGCTCCTACACAGCATTATATAATACCACATTTTTAATTTTATACTAATGCATGGCTTAACTTAAATTGAGCCTTTATAATGAAGACATGAAAAAAGGGAAGAACACACAAATTCCAAAGTTTATTAATATTTTCCTTAATTGGTGCTTAATCATTACTATTTTGCGATCATAAAAGGAGGTCAAATATCAAATGACGTTTTGAAGGTTCACTCTTGTGTGATCATAGAATCTACTACTACTCCTACTTCTAAAAAACCTCCTTTTGTCAAAGTCACATTTAGTAGGCTATTTTCAGTTAATTTTCAAAGGAGGTATATGCTGATTTGTTGTAACAAATTTTGGTACCCTTATTAACCTCCCCTTTTTATATTTTTTAGATTTTGACGATATTTTGAAAGTTTGCCAATACAAAGTCAACTGTGTATACAGTAATTGAATTAATTTTGGTTATTATAAACATGGTATTTTGTAGAGCTGATATTCAGACAACTCACATGCAGTATATTTGGAATACAGCATATTTGGAATAGGTAGCTTCTATTCTCTCAGCCTCCCAAGGGCTCCGATGACAAGCACTCAGTGTGTTTACATGCAAGTTAAAACATTCAATTTTTATCAGATTAAGGCAATAATTTGATTATCACAGCTGCCATGTAAACACCTTAATCAAATTATCTTGAATTAAGGTCTAAATTGACGCAAGTACAATGCAATTAACAGAGCTAGGGTTTTCTGTTAAGTTACTTTATTGATCCCCATGGAGAAATTAGTCTTCCACAATTGATCCATCAGAGCTACTTTTCTACCCTACAAAGTGCTCAAAGCACTTTACAGTTAATGCCTCAATTTAACACATACCAACGCCAGAGGCTGCCATGCAGGACACGAACCTGCTCACCAGGAGCAGTTAACGGTTCGGTCTCTTCCTAAAGGATGTTTCCACACAAGGTGAGCAACAGCCTTGATCAAACCAGCAACCTTCCAATTCCTGAACGAACACTCTTCCTCCTGAGTCACTGCCAATCTTTAGGAATGGTTGGCCAACACCTGTTCTAAGGCCTTGGTCAATGGAAATGGCAAGTGTATTTACCTAACAAGCATGTCTTTTAGTGCAGCGGAAACCGGAGTGCCCGGAGGAAACCCACATGAACATGAGGAGAGCATGCAAACTCCCCACAGAAAAGCCCAGGCAGATTTGAACCCAGGATGTTCTAACTGTGAGGCATCAGTGCTAAACGTAGTGGCTCAGTGGCTAGCTGGGCTGAGTACATGATATGATTTACGGTGCTTTGTATACACCTGAATCAGAGTTCGTTTAGAAAATTGTGCATGCACCAAAAGCTTGGTGGCACGGTGGTTCAGTGGTTAGCGCTGTCGCCTCACAGCCAAAAGGTCCTGGGTTCAAACCCTGGGGTTGTCCAACCTTGGGGGTCATCCCAGTTCGTCCTGTGTGGAGTTTGCATGTTCTCCCTGTGAGAACATGCAAACTCCGCAGTGGGGGTTTTCTCTGGGTGCTCCGGCTTCAACCACCATCAAAAAGACATGCATGTTTGGGTTAATACTCCTGTCTGTGTCCCTGACCAAGGTATGTAAGACAAATTGGAGTTGGTCCCCAGGTGCTGCATGGCGGCTGCCCACTGCTCCTAGCTACACAGCTAGGATGGGTTAAATGCAGAGAAAGAATTGCCCCATGGGGATTAATACAGTTAAGGTTAAAATTATTAGCTCCCTTTATGAAATTAAACAAAACCCTCAACTTTTCCATGGAAATTACCATAACCAAACGTGTTTATAGTTTAATTGCTTCCAAAAGAACAAAGACAGAATCTCCAATAAGCTTGATTAAGATATTTTACTGATGCGCTGAACTGAAACAAGAAAAAACAAAAATGACAAGGCCAAAATGATAAACCCTCTGACAATTAATAGTCGATAGTGTAACCTTTCTGACTCACAACTGACAACAACCTCTTATGGTAGTTCCTAACTAGGTCGGCACATGTCTCTTGAGGGATCTTAGCCCATTCTTCCATGGCAAATTGTTCCAGCTCATCCAAATTGTGTGGTTTTCCATCATGGACATTAACCTTGAGCTCCTGCCACAGATTCCCAATAGGATTGAGATCTGGGCTCTGAGAGGGCCACTCCAGGACCTTGATTTTGGTGTGCTTCAAAAAGTTTTGGACCAACTTGGATGCATGCTTTGGGTCATTGTCTTGCTGGAAGACCTAGCAGCGACCTAAAGCTAGACTAGCAGCAGATTTCTTTACGTTATCAGTCAAAATGTCAACATAATCTTCTTTCTTCATGATCCCATGCACCCCAACAAGGTTCCCTGTGCCTGAAGCAGCAAAACAGCCCCACAGCATTATGCTCCCACCACCATGTTTAACTGTGGCAACTGTGTTTTTAGGGTTGAAGGCCGCTCCCTTCCTTCGCAAAACAAAAGCAACACCCATGTGCCCAAACAGCTCACGTTTACTCTCATCAGACCAAAGGACAGACTTCCAAAACTCATGCCCATTTTCAAATTTTCACGGGCAAACTTCAGTCTGGCTTTGATGTGCCGCTGTGTGAGCAATGGAGTTTTTCTTGGCCGATGACCTCAAAGCCCACCATGATGAACAGCCTTCACAACAGTCTCCCTTGAAACATCAAGTCCAGAAGAGGCCAGTTCAGCAACAATCATCTTGACAGAGACCCAGGATTGTTGTTGACATCTCTGACAATTTTCCTCTCCAAAAGTTTTTGAAATCTTGCACTTTCGACCACGCCAGGTTTGTTTCTAACAGAATTTGTCTCCTTGTGCTTTGCAATGATGCAAAACACAGCTGTTCTAGACACAGTGAAATGCTGGGAAATGGCAGTATAGCCTTCCCCCTTAAGATGAGCATCCACTATCTCCTTTCTGAGTTCCAGAATGATTTCTTTACTTTTTGGCATGATGAAATTACTTCTTACCAAGAATTTAAGAGTAGTCCCTCTCAATCAAGTGTTCAAGTGCCACTAGCCCTGTTCATTGGAGTCCCTTAAGTAAAGTTCAATGCTGATTGGTTGCTCAGGTGTGTTTTGAAAGCAAAAAAATCACATGGGGGACTAATAATTTTAACCACCTCAATTTTCACTACATTTGGTATAAAGCAAACCTGAAGATTTATTTTACATTCCAAAATGTACTAAATAGGGGCCTTAACATTGATGAATGTTTTACTATGTAAAGTTTTATGAATGATGCAAACATTGGTCAGAATTTTAGGGAAATGTTCCATAGTTCCGTGGGGGCTAATAATTTTGAACTTAACTGTAAGTAGTAGTAATAATAGTAGTAAAAAAAAAAGCTGCTACTGGCATCTGAACTGGAAGTAATAGAGAAAGGACAACGTTGTGAGTGGCAGGAAACAAAGATTAGGAAAGGAAGGCACACACCCAGGGTCCGAAATTAACTTTTTGGCTTACCGGCCAAGGGGACTGGTAGATGAAAAAATCTACCGGCCAAGCATATTTTTTACCGGTCAAAATAATTAGCAGCCTTTTTTGTGCCATACATACGTTTTCAGTACATATCAATGAGAGAATAAGGTATTGCGTTGAATAAAAGCTTTTAAAAATGTGACAAGAGCAGATCTGAAGCAAAAAATATTTTTATGTAAAATTAGTCAATGGTTAAATGATAAAATGTTACAAGTATGATTTCATGTTTTATTTGCAGTATTATTATAACTACTCGAGTGCTCCACATGCCCATCCCTAGTCCCAGACTACTTCTCACTCTACAGCAGCCACTCTCTTTGCACCATCCATGAAGTCTGGCCTCCTGCTCCTGACAGAGTCTTGGTACCACAGATCAACAACACTGGTCGGGTCATACTCCCTGATCTCGGGAGATGACAGCTGCACCATCAGTAGATCCTAGAGTGTGTCTGAGTTGAGGTTGGACCGCCAATCAGTTTTAACCTGTTTCATGGTGTTGAAGCTAGCACACAGATAAAGTTAGTGCAAGCTGGGTGTCACATACTAGTAGAGTTACCAATATTCTATCCCAGGAAAACGGGACACGAGGGACGGGAGGGCGGAGGTAATCAAGAAAAAATTGCCAGAGTAAAAGCCTACATGACGCTTTGTATAGGTAGCCCAGAGCCTTATGTAATAATAATAATAATCATATTTATATGTATAGAACTTTTCATACAAACAATGTAGTCCAAAGTGATTTTACATTTCAACACAGAAGATACTACAGTAGGCTAAAGATATAGAGTAAACGTATGTCTGTTAAAATATATATCCATACATATAATAATAATAATAATAATAATAACTTAATCTATCGAGCACGTTTTGGTGTTAAGCTTATTGTTACAGTCCATGCTGTTGTAGCTCAATCCGTGTTTAACTGTATGATATCCAGATGAAATCTCACACGCAGCCACTTTGTCATTTTCAGTAGGAGTCGTGGCGAAGAACTTGCTAATGCTAGATGCACCTTTAGCTTGTGTAGTCTCCTTGTGCGTGGCGGCATGTTGTTTCACGTTGTTTTCTCCTCCGTGCCTGGTCAAAAACTCCGGACGACACAGGCTGCAGAAATCTCTAGCCAAATCGCCACTGACAGGTTTAACCCAACTATAGACCCTTTTACAGTTGGTAAAGTGATCACGTGATTTTGCTGCCAAAATGCGTGCGCATACTATGCATGATGTAGGTCATAAAATGGTCTATTGAACGGTTTTTTCCCCAATGGAATGCGGTAGAAATTAAAACCTTTAGTTTTGCTAGATCTGTTCTCGCAACCCACAACACAAGATGACATTGTAAAAATGTAAATATCAATGATCAAAAATCCACTTGCACACCGCATTGACTGGAGATGGAGAAGGTGCCTGTTGCTGCCAAAATGTGCACACACACACTATGCGTGACGTAGGTCATAAAAGGGTCTATACTTCTCTTCCCACTGCTTATTGTATGTACACAATCTTTTCTTTTTCGGAGGGCCCGAATTGCCATCTACACTTGCACTCATTTTTTCCCAACAGGATCGAGAGGAAGAGACGAGTAAGTTACACATACGGGCCAGTAAGTTTAAAATGATGCTTCTTTCCAACTGAGCGCCACCCATCGGTATTCCCACACAGCACACATAGGCCAGATTTAAAGGCAGTATACGCCTATGTATAAAATATTTTTTAAATCATTCAGATACGGGACAAGTGTCGTCCCGTATGGGACAAACCACTTTTGATCTAAATACAGGGCGTCCCGGCTAATATGGGACAGCTGGCAACCCTACATACTAGTGCTAGGTGGCTAATGTTAGCTACACCCAGAACTTTATTTACGCTGTAAAAAGATATTTTGAGACGACAACTAAATTCACTTACTCTCACATCCATTCAAAGTCGGAGAGTGGTCTCGCCTTCTTGCCAATGGCATGCACAATCCTAAACACATTCTGCATTTTCATGCTGGTCTGCTCGAACATGGCTATTAGCGCCTTTACAGAGGATGTTGTGAGGAGAGGCTCCGATTGAGCCCAAGAGGCATTCATACAGGTAATGTGACATCTGGAGGTCTCATGTTCCTTGATGTTTTCTACCTTAATCATCTTGTTACCGATGACAAATGCATTGCTACGGTTTTTGGCATAGTGGTGACAGACGGAGCAACTCATTATCACGGTCTATGTGTTATACTCCAGCTAGCCTCTCGCAGCTCCTTTATCATCATACCTCCACTTTTCACTAAACTTTCTTATTTTTCGGTTTGGTGGTGATGGTGGCTTCTTCCTCCTCTTCGGGGCATGGTTGTCTTTTTAATGGTGGTTTTGCGCCTTCTAAATATCGTTGCGTAACTGGTGTTGTTCGCTAACGTTAGTTAAAAGAATAACCTTAAGCAAAAGTAAGTAAGTCGGCCCTGTGATGGCCTGGCGGCCTGTCCGGGGTGTCTCCCCGTCTGCCGCCCAGTGACTGCTGGAATAGGCTCAAGCATCCCCACGACCCTGAGAGCAGGATAAGCAGTCCAGATAATGGATGGATGGATAGATAGATGGATGGATGGAAGACTGACACAACATTTATGCACAATAAAATAATGAAGCTTAACATCCTAAAGTTTTGGAAGGGTGAAAAAGCAGAAACAGACATTTTACAAAAATCTCAAACAAAATGTTGAAAGTGGGGTTGCATGCAGCATAACTTCCATTTCATAATTCGACTACCCAACGAGTCTTGTAAACTCAGATTATCGAAAAGATTGTGTTGTTTCAAACACATGTAGACACCTTCGAACTGTCACCTTAATTCAACTATTCACCTTAATCAGATTACTGACTGCATGTAAACAGGCGGTGAGGACTGCAAAATCCCCAACAGGAAAATCAATGAGAAATAGAACCTGAAGACAGATGCTGGGAGGACGTGGTAGCAAAAGAATTAGAGTAGGGCGGGGCATTTATACAGACCTGCATATCTGGGGGTGCGTTTCACAAAAACCAGCGGAGGTCCCTGTCTAACCACCGTAGTAAGATCAATCATTGGAGAAACTAACAACCTGCTCACGTGTTCCCCAAATCCATTGTCACTACATTGTAAATCAACACCACCGTACTTCGCACCAACATAGTTTGGGGACTGCCCATTGTTCCAACAGCCCATTATTCAGAAACCCCAATAGTCTGAAAAATTTCCCATTGGACCAAAAGCCCATTTGTCTGACAGCCCGTTATCCCGAAAACAAAAGCCCATTGCGCCGAAAGCCCAGTTCTGAAAATACACACTCTTTCAAGGTGGTTGAATACTTTTGTAAGGCACTGTATGACATTTGTTACATGTAAAAAAAGAAAAAACAAATACAAATATACTGCCATGTTCATTTTTGTTTTTGTTGTGTACGCAGTAATCAAGTACTATTGTAGTTTTTTCCAAAGTACTGAAAGGTTGGCCTTTTAATGATCTAATTGCAGTTATTTTCAACATATTAAGTAGATGTACTGTATGTTTCAGTGGTCTACCTCAATCTACAAACTTGATACCAATGTATATAAAGCTGCTGTCACTATCATGTCAACCAAGCCTCTGTACGTAGATGCAAGATGTTCTGGGACAGGTGTGGCTAACCATGTGCCATGGAGAGCCATGTGTATACAGGTTTTCATTCCAGCCAGACTCCACACCAGGTGATTTCACTGATTAGCAACCTTTCAACCAAATAGGAAGAATGCATCAGTGAAATCACCTGTTGCGGAGTCGGGTTGGAATCAAAACCTGCATACACATGGCTCTCCATGGCACATGGTTAGCCACCGCTGTTCTAGGAGTTGGGACTCATTTCACTGGATGGACATGTCCTTACAGAGGATCAGGGTTCAGATTTCCCAAATATCAGACAAAAAGAGGTCATCTAGTATGCTGATCATCTGACCCATGATCTAAAAGGTAACACAAACAATTTATAAATTTCTTTTGGGTGCTTGACAATTACAATCCTACATTTTAAAAAATGGGATTGCTGTAGCTGGTGATTATTATCAACTTTATCGTTCCTCAAATCCAATAAGCTGTATAAACCGTGCGAAACCTTTAGGGGCTGTTATTTGTTTGTAAAATGATTGTTTTTGTTTTGTTTTGGGGGTTTTTTTGGGGGGGGCATTTACAGTTTTCAGGACTCGACATATGTTATGCAGTGTGGCATTATTCATATGTAAGGGATAATTCAAGAAATACAGGGGGGGGGGTAAAATAAAATCGATTGGTGCTCCCCTACAAATTAGCATTTTTCTGCATTATCTGTAATTGATAGAGAATAATGTCAAAGTCAGTGCATAATGGTTGATACTTCCATTGTTCTATTTTCTTTTCTTTTTTTTTGCCTTTAACAATTGCTAAAATCAATGTCAACAACTGATGATTTTGTATATGAGTGGTCTGAATATATATTCAGAAGATGACTATATACTGAAAATCATACTCTATGTCACTTTTTGTCAAGAGAGTTTGTCACTTTGATTGTTCAATACCAGAAGAGTCATATTAAAGACCTAGAAACAAAACTGGTAAAGGCTGGTAGAAATCTGGTACAGATCTCAAGAGGGGTTGGGAGGCTCAAGCACTTAGTTCATGGTAAAAGTGAGCAAAATAATAATTTTTGCTAAAATCAGTGTCAAAAAGTAATTTTGCTTTATAGGTAAAGAATTTAATTTTCAAAATGATCCATTCTTAATTCTGAATTAGTCGTAGTCATTGGACCTCAGCAATCATTTAAATTCATTCCACTAATGCATGTGTACGTAATTTCAAACAGAGCCAAGTATTTTGCATTTCACTAAGACCATATTTTCCAATTTTATTCTGGAAATACAGCACAGACACTCTACTTGACTTGTATGAGAACCACAATAGAACATTTTTTTCTTATTCCTAGACATTGTATTCATGAAAACAAATTGGGACCTTAAAACTGTGTGACACCTCCTTGGGTCCTTACGTCCCCAGATCATTTGCCCAGTAACACCTCCAGCACTGTGGATTAGAAATAAGCCTGGCACTCCACAGCCATACAGGACTTGTTTGATGTTCAGTCCTGGGGGAAGAGACTGTCCTGATTTCTAAGCACCCATTTCCAGCACACAAACACTGACCGGGGATGGGGGAGGGGGGGGGTCAGACTTGGGCAGAATGATAATGTGACTACAACAACCACAACTGAGATGCTGTCCCACCAGTGAACAGAAGGCCTCTTGGTACATTGCCTCTATTCGTATCTGACAGAGAAAATGTCAAAAGAGTTTACAACACTACACAATATAAACTATCCAGGTGTTGTGAAAGAAAACACTCTAAGAAATGGAGACTGACAATACCTTTTGAATTGTTTCTTTCAGTTTCATTTTTCTTTTTTTATTCCTTTTTGAACTACGCTTTCCCTACTATAATCCCAGATCTGATGAAGACTAGCAAGAGAATTTTCAAGTCTAGGGGTGGATTTGCTATAGGACTGCTTGTCTGATCTATTTTTTCTACCCACTTCTTAGCTTACAAAGAAAACATTTCAAGTGAATGGTTCATCTAACTGAGCAGGCTGTCTAAATCTTGGCTTTCCACTCGGAGTTAAGACTTCCATCCCTCGTGTAGTGTTGGGCATTGTTACCAATACCTCGACACTGCATGAACCATGTTTGCAGTGGGGGAAAATGAAAAATGCAAATGCTCAACATATATGCAAGATTTTTTAACAAACTTTTTATTAGCAGGTACAACACGTGACATTTCAGATTCTGTCATTTTTCATTTGATGTTTGTACTACTTTGATTTCAAAACTGAAACCCAAGTCAGAGGGGTCAACATTGAAAAGTTGAAAACCAGAACAGCAAGGGTGAAAAACCAGAATTAGCCCATAAAAACCAGATTATGGTCATTAGTGGCGAAGTGAACTCGAAAAAAGTATCTCAGACCATTCTAAATGAATTGTCATTGATTTATTGTTATTCATTTCACATGTGTATCTGAAAGGGTCAAACAACAGTCGGTGAATTAGGCAAGAACTACTACATCAAGTACTGTATGTTAAATTGCTGTATATTTGCTCCACTACAAGGTTTTGAAAAGCACAGCACTGTTCCTTTAAACTGGACGCCATTAGACAATTTCCCAAGGTAAGAGAAACATTTTTTTAGGGTGGGTTAACCATCACTTTAACATAGGGAATTCCGCAGACTATTAGATGACATTAGATCAGTATTTACACCGATCAGCCACATTAAAACCACCTGCTTAAACCAGTTTTTTCATGATTAAAAATGCTTTAAACTGTATAAACGTATCTATAAACACTTAATATTTCATTATATGACATGTGTATATAAGCAGATATTCATAAGTGAATTGCATTCTACAGTTAAATTTTTAAATGAAAATGGAAATCTTGTAAGCTCATTGGGAAGGGGTGGGGGGGTGCATTGTTTTGTTATTTAAATATCTTGGTACGTACTGGTGTTCATGATGACGTCTATCTTAACAGGTCATCCAGGACTTGTAGAATTTTTCATATTTAAAAAAATAAAAACCACCCGCCATATTTAAAAATGCACGGCATCTAATCCTATGTCAGTTTCACCCTTCTTCCTTCCATTGGAATTACATGGTACTGCATGTGGTGAAACTTATGTAGGAATAGACCCCGTGCATTTTGAAATATCCCCGTTACGTTGTGAAAAAGACACAACAGGCGAAGCTCTACTCGGAATGTACTCCATTTAATCAACAACACAACTAACTACCTTCACTCATGTGACTCAGGTAAAATGTTTGACAGGATTGTTGACTGGATCTCCTCACATGCAGGTAATGCAAGAAGTTGAGTCATGACCCAACCTACTTCATTGAAATAGTGTGCAATAACCAGATATAATTGTGCGTCTTTATCATTGTTGCCATCAGTCGCAAGTGAAAAAATTTTGACTTAGATGTAGTAGTGGCCAAGTCGGCCGTCGACGTAGCTGCCAAGGTTTCTGTAATAGCAGTTGTCTTGGTTCTTACACACACATACTTTGAGGTGATTTTGCTGTCCGGAAACGCAGCTTTAATGAGGTGACCTATGTGATCTGAAACGGCAATAAGTAAATTGTGCTCTATAATAAAATTGGTAAATAACGTCTCTGCGTTGATAATTCCACACTCGCTTCCATCAGTGAAAAATCCGTCAATTGATTTGTTATCTCTGACGACCTTTGCATATCTGCCATGTTTGATGGTTTTATTGTGCTCTTTGAAATCGTCCAACCCACCATGTTTGATGGAAATGTCACATCTGCAGGACTCACAATATGCATAAAAAGCAGAGCGTTTACTTGGTTTGATCAATGAAAATAGTTTAGAATACTCATCTCTAAACTTCTGGTGGCAAGTCCCAACTTTCTTTGAGGTAGACACCGTCGTCATTGGCACTGCATTTAATTTTCTCGCTAAACTCATGCAGGTTCTTCTTCTTGCTACAGAGAAAGAGACTGCTTATGTTGCAGCTGTTATTGAACTCTCATGGTCGTGATTAGTCCCGCCTATTTCGGTTTCTCTTTGGAGTTAAACTCTGCCATCGGACTGGTAGATAGCTGGTGGGGGGGGGGGGGGTCCAGAAAAAAAACAGCATTTATGACCTTTCTCGTAGCACCGTAGCAGAGGGCCAAATCCGTAGCTACTGCAGGGGAGACCAAAACAGTTGGCACCACTGCCAAGTTACTATCGCCTAAATAAAAAGCTAAAATAAATGTGATAGCAGGGCAACATAGGTTGGCAAAGATAAACTTGACCAATACTTTTTTAAAGCTTGACGCTCCAACTGTAGTCAGTTACATAACATACATTTTTAACCTTTCAGTTTTAACTGGTACAGTTCCTAAGATGTGCTTATGTAATTCCTTTACATAAAATGATTGGAACATCCGACTTTAACAATTACAGGCCTATATCTAAACTATCTTGCCTAGAAAAATACTAGAATCCCCAGGTTAAATTATTTCTCTCAGCACATTCTAAGTATATACCAATCGGGTTTTTGAGAAAAGCACAGCACTGTTACGGCTGCCACTCATGTTTTAAATGTCATTATTTTGGATTTGAATAGAAAGAAACACTGTGCAGCTCTTTTTATTGATTTTTCAAAGGCATTCAATACAGTTGACGATGCATTGTTTTTAAAAAAGCTTCATAGTATCGAATTTGATGAATCTGCTTATAAATGGTTTTGGAGTTACCTCATGGACAGACAACAGTGTGTGGCTATTGGAGATGTTAAATCTGAGTTTGCGCATATTACAAAAGGTGTACCTCAAGGTTCAATCCTGGAACCTGTTCTGTTCACTCTGATGATGATATTGTTTCTTCTGTAACTGGGTGTAGTATTCATCTTTAAGCTGACAATACAATTCCGCACTGCAATGCTGATACTGTTCATTCTGCTGTCAAATCACTTCAGCACTGCTTTACTGATTTAAAAGTTGCACTCAATAACCATAAATTAATTCTTAATGCTGATAAAACCAAATTCATGCTTTTCAGCAGAGCCAAAAATGTCAATTATGATAATCTCATCATTTTTACTAAAAATGGTACAAATATTTCAAGAGTCACAGAATACAAGTATCTTGGAATTTGGATTGATGAGAAGACAACTTAAATATCATGTGACTGATCTGGTGACGAAATTAGGGAGAAAAAAAATAAGTTTATTTTATAGGAATAAAACATGGTTTCCACTGCATTGTAGAGGGACGCTTGTATCAGTATTGGATTATGGTGACATTATATACATGCATGCTTCAGCTGTGACCCTGAAGGCCTTGGACATTGTTTATCACTCTGCACTAAGATTTGTTACCGGTGTTAATTATAATACTCATCATTATGAGCTGTTAAGGTTGGGAGGCCCCCTCTCGTGATAAACACTGGGTTTTATTTATTTATGAGGCACTTACTGGTTTTTTACCCCATTACATCAATTCATTGTTGTCTTTTAATGGGAGCCCCTATCAAACACATTCAAATGATTGGATTACGTTGCAGGTACCGGTTGTTTTTACTAAGCTTGGAAAATCTAGTTTTTCGCACTGTGCACCTGCAAACTGGAATAACATGCAGAACATTCTAAAACTTACCTCATCTTTATCCTTAGGACAATTTAAATTTTCAGTTTCATCTTATTTCATTTCCGACTGCTCTTGGTTTTTAACTGAATCATTTGCTGTACATTTCAAATTGCTTTATTTATTTTCTAAGGTTTTAATGTTGCTATTTTACCAATTTAGTTTTTCGTTACTTCTACTTTTATATTATTTTCTTTTTCTTTTTTCTCTAAGTATCTTATCTGTGTTTCTTGGCACCTAGTATGTGTTGTTTGTGTTTTTTTGCTCGGATATATTTTAAATTAGGTCTCTACTGTAATATGTTTCCACGTTTAAATAAGGGCTGGCTTGAATGAATGAATGGAGCGATACAACACTTATGATACACTAAAGGAATAATAAATCTAATGAAAGCACTAACTGTCAATATAATGCAAGTGCGAAATTTGAAACCAACTGTCCTTCACCGAAGTATATTTGATGGTTAAAAAGTCATAAATGCAATTAATAAATGTATGTTGATGAATAAATGATAGGTGAAACGGGATTTATGTGTATATTTTAGGTGCTTTTATTTAAAGAAATCCTCCGTTACATAAAATGACACAGTAATGAACTGTAGGCCTGAGTAACTAATATTAAACAATTAGTGTAATAGACCCTAACTAAGCGCACCACAGTCACTGAAATCCACTGTCCACATTCTTATCTCAACACTGTCGACCAACAGGTATGCTGTCTTGCTCTTAAAAATCTAGGACAAAAAATGATAACATGGCCACTGTCTGTAGATTCTAATCTGCCAATAAAATAAATAATGGTACTGACACTTTTCATCCCTGTCTTTTCTGCTGTAGCTATACTGTAAGGTCCATTAAAAAATGCTGAGGAAGGGACATGTTTGGAGTCCCTTCTCTTATTGCTTTAAATGTGACACAACAGGGCTTTGGTCTTGAAAAGCAAACTGTTAGTATTCAATCTGTATAAGATGCCATATGAAATGAAATGAAAAGAACAACAGTTCTATTTGTGCACTCCCCACACAAACACACACAGGTATACAGGCAAGCAGGCAGGCAAGCAGACACACACACACACACACACACACACACACACACACACACACACACACACTATATACAAGCAACACCTAACCTAATCAAAATTACATTAAATTACAAAAAAAAATCATATGCAGAATGTAAAAAGTTGTACTTGTACACTGACATCGCTGTATATGTTCATTATCACATATGATCTTGTGCTCAGGTCCTCTTGACCATTCAGCATAATGAGTGCATTTCTTTAAGGATTAAAATTTCGGTCTTGCTGTCTTGAAATTACTCAGAGATACTATAGAGTACGTGGTTAGGATGAAATTCTAAAGAATGGCCAGCTTTCAAACTAGCTTCAACTGATATCACAACTGCTTCACTGCTTCAATATAGGCAAGAGAAACTTGCATATTTTCATTTCTCAATTTTTTGTCACATTTTTCAGTGTTTAAAAAACAAAAACAAAAACTGAGCATTTATTAAAACGTAGCTCTCAACGACAGGGTTAAGCTATTACTACAACATTTGAGGCACTGCACCATGTAATTGACCTTGCCTGCTCGACACAGATTGCAACCTATCTCCATGCTCAGAAGACATACCTGCATTACGGAACGCATATGAGGGGATCCTTACATAATTGCACAAGGTTCTCTAGTCAATGAATAGCTACACCAAAAGTAGCTGTTATTAATTTGGATACAGAAAAGAACACAGATGAGTAATTGTAAAGATTACAAAAGGGTAATTGTAAAGAGTCACTGAGCAGACAGAGGAATGCCAACTAGAATTAGAATAGGAATTTACCCTGAAGGCAAGTTATCTGGTCTAGATACATACTCAATGTGCATTGGAGAACCTGTAGTGATAATGCATATACTTGTGTTTCCTTTGCACATACTGGGCTGTGGGTATACTTCCCAATGCAACTTTTGTGATCAGACACACCAAATCAGAACCCAGCTCTGTCCACAGCTGTGTGTGTGTGTGTGTGTGTGTGTGTGTGTGTGTGTGTGTGTGTGTGTGTGTGTGTATACACACTTGACATTTACTCATTTAGCAGACACTTTTATCCAAACAGACTTACACGAGTCATTATGGAGCACTACACAGTAATCATATCATATGTAAAGTCAAGTTTAATGTTGCCACAAAACAGCAAAGCAGGCAAATTATACCATGAAAGTATAAAAATAGCAAGTGCAAGGAGGGAAGCGCTCAATAGTGGTTACCAATGATAATGGTGTTTATGTAAGTATAGGCATAACAGCCATGCCAATTCGTAGCCAATACCTTTGAACAGGAAATTTTTTTAAAACCTTTCTTGAATGGAGTTTGTTCCACCATTTTGGGGCCAAGTGAGAGAAAAGTCCGGACCTAGAGTTTGTCACTTTAATAGAGGGCCCAGATAGTAGACTACCAGAGTCAAAACGAATCAAGCAAGCAGGAGTGTACATGTTACATGTTAATATAGGAAACACCGAGGCGGTCTGGAGGCGGCCTCGCCTAGTGTTGACTGTGTAGTGTTTTTGTCTGCATTTGTGTTGTATGTTATGAGTTATGTTATAATCTCAGTGCCCCAAACTCTTCCATCATCTCAATCAGCAACATCTTTTCAAATAAAGAGAAGTTGCTAGCTAACGTTACATCTGACAACCCTAGTCTCTTATACAGATGCCAATAGTGCTGCTAGCTAGCTAGTTCAGAGAAAGGGGAAGTATCATAGCAAATTTAGCACATAAAAGAAACTAGCTGGTAACGTTGGTTGCGAGGGTATGCATGCTCTTAACTATCAACTGTTATCTTTTAGCATTTTGTGAATGGACAGCCTACACCTGAATATCCGAATCCCATAGCTGCTATCCCTGCAACTGTCCAAAGGAAGGAACATTATAGAGGTTGCCAAAAGCCTCCAACAAAAAGGTGACGAGCAATCAAAGTAACATTAATAATTTTATTGAGTTTGAAAGGACATGATATTTCTTTCTACCACGCAGTTTACACACAACTTTTAATTTCATAGATTGATCAAGGAATGTGTACATGAATGCATTTGGATTGCTAGGCTACACTGAATGAATGCATTTAATTTTGTATCAAAACCCACCCCAGGATTCCCGCTTTCTGTCTGTTTAAAATGATAAATACAGCATTTATTAATTAATTTGTGTTTTTGTTTCTAACTAAATGATTGTCAAACTGAACTTTTTTACAGAACCAGAAGTGAGGGACAGGATGCTCCGCAAGCCTGCAGCTCAAACCCTACTGAGGACACTGCTTCTCCAAACCCTGCCGAAGGGTTTGGAGAAGGAAGACACTGCTTCTCAAGCCTGTGACAATGATACAGGTAAGTGTTCAAGTGCATCTATGTAGTTATGTGTCTATTTATTTCTGTTCTACTGATGGCATCTGCTGAGAAAGTAGTCAAAGAAAAACAAATCTTATTTGTTTTTCATGTTACCCCATTTTACTGCATCAAAATATATACGCTGTAGGTGATAATCTTCAGTGCACATTACAAAGAAGTCACACCATGGCATGCCCGTAAGTCCCAGCTGCCCCATTATTTGGTAGTGATAGGAGTGGCTCTCCTTTAGCTTGTAGCTACCATCTGCCTGCCTCACGAGATAGGTACAGTCTTTGAAACTGTCTTTTGATGGGCACTTGATCTCCAAAAGTCCATAGCTTGTACTATCCCCCCTCTCTATCACCTTCCTGTTTGGTGAAGTGCCAAGGTGTGGAGCATGACGATTAACCACAAAGCCACATGAGAACACTAGATTGCCTGTGACCTCAGAGTACTGCATTGCAGCTATAGGTTCTAGATCTACCCCTCTTTTCATTGCCTTGGTCTGTCTTGGGGCCTTGGTTTTGATACTAGCGGCAAGGATATCATGGTTGGCTCTCCTTATGCATTTTCTATGAAAGGAGCTTGATGTGAGTCGGGGAGACCTTTCAAGATGCCAACTGTTACTTATGTCCTGTTGTATGGTCTCACGTTCTAGAGCTACAGATTCTGCCAAAGCGACTGTCATTTTACTGTAGCTACACATTTCATTTCGATTGAGTACCGTACAGATATGTGTTGGTTGTGGCAGCAATGGGAAATCAGGGAAATCACCAGGCTGGTTTGTAGGTGGTGTTGGTCTTGCTGGCCTGACAAGAGGAAGCTGTAAAAGGGAATAAATGTGTACAAATTATTAACTAATGTTTTATAATTTTGTCATTTACAGAGACACATCATGACCCAGACAACCATGGAGAGGCATTGGAGACTCTAAAGGAGACACTAGCAGAACAGAAGCAGGAGATGTTGAACCTGAAGATGGAACTTCAAGCCAAAGACAGCCAAATCCAGTTGCTTGGGAAGGAACTTCATGCATACACTACAAATGCATTAACCCCAGAGTGTCTAAACAACAGTCATGTACCTGAGTACTTCCACTGCTGCACTGGATTCACCTATGATCAGTTCAACAGCTTATGTGAATTTTTCAAAGTACCCAATGATCGCATCACTCCACAAACAAACATTCCTCTCTCTTACAAAATGCCAGGCATCGAGATCCAAAACCTTCCCGTGCGTAGTCAGTTTTTACTCACACTAATGAAACTAAGACAAAATTTTGACCACAAAGATTTAGCATTTAGATTTCAGATTCGTGTACAGTGTGTCAGCACACTGATAAACTCCTGGGTAGACTACATGTATGACAGACATGGCCAACTGTCCATTTGGCCGCATAGAGATGTGATTTCACAGAACATGCCTGTTAACTTTAAAGAGGAATTCCCAAATACATTTGCAATTCTGGACTGCACAGAACTGAAGACACAGAAGCCCAGCTCATTACTGTTGCAGAGTCAAACCTATTCAACCTACAAGTCCTCCAACACACTGAAGTCACTAGTTGCTTGTGACCCACGAGGTGCAGTTATGTATGTGTCTGCTCTATTCACTGGATCTATTTCAGACAAAGAGATCTTTAATCAGTGTAATATCATGCAGGGTTGTATTCAGTGTGGCTACCTTAAAGTTGGAGATGGATTAATGCCCGACAAAGGTTTTCTGATTGAAAAAGAAGTGGAAGAGATTGGTCTCAGACTGAACATTCCACCTTTTGCTAGATCTAACCGTCAGATGCCACATGCAGATGTTGAGATGACCAAAAAAATCGCCAAACACAGAATTCATGTGGAAAGGGCAATTGCCAAAATTAAAAAGTTTAAGATTGTTTCTGGTTGAATACCAATGTCCCGACTTTCCAACATAAATCAGATATGGTACGTGGTTAGCATGCTGTCCAACTTCCAACCACACATTATCAAAGACCAGTGATCAGGAGGCGCCCTGGTGGCTAAGGGTCCCCTCCTCTCGTACCTTTCTGTCTACAAGGTATTACTGTCCTATAATACAGGTACATGTCCATTACATCCTTTTTCATGTTTCTTTAGTCATATTAGTCCTATGTAATATTGTATGATACTAACCTACTTGAAATTACTTGTACACTGTTGCCTATGTAACAAGTGACTTTTGGATACAAAATAAATACTTATGTTGACTCAGTCAAATCCTTTTTCATTTACCTGTTGGCTCAAACCAGTTCCAAGGGGGTACTTGTTTTCCCCTATAGTTATATCGATAGGCGGTCTGTTAGCCAAGTAGCTGATGGGTGCTCCCGTCTGCCGTCTCAGTAGTGCCAAGTCCTCGTACGTTACTGAGGGGTCCTTGGAAAATATAATATCAAAACATTATTAATATCAATATGGACTACTACTGAATATGTGAAGTATGTCATTTTGGGGGGAATATGACAGGTAATCCCAGGTAGTCAGTAACAATCCAGTTAACTTACCTGCTCCCGGAGTAGTGACAGTCAACTGGTGTCCGCTTTCAATCCTGTCTAGCCTTTGCGACCACCACCGATGATACGGGCACAGCCTTTATTTTACCACCTCTTGGTTTGTGCCATTGTTGTGACAAACTTGTGCAGGACTTAGCGAACTCTTCTGTTCTTGCCTTTATAAGATCCAGTGTATGGATCAAGCCCACGATGTGTGAGCAATATCCTGGTGCACTTTAAACAAACGGGAAAGTGCATGTGAGCTCCCCTGATCCAGCTGGCTAGCCTGGCTAGCTAAAACATAGCCTAATGTTAGCTAGATCTGAAAGCTAGCTAGTAGGCTATATGGACTCATAACTAAATGTAAGCTTAAAATACAACTATCTATATTGTCTTACCCTGCTGTACACGAGCATTGTTGTTCATTTATCTCCTTGTCCTTAACGTGAATAGTTAAGACGTGGGGTGCCTGGGTCTTATTGAGACCTATACGCTTTAGCCTCGATTTTAATTTCCCCTTCATTCACACGCTGACTAATTATATCATGGATGTAGCTTTCAAATGCATATTGCAAGCCTTTCTGTCTACTTCTCTCTGAAAACCCTCTTACTTTTCCAGAAATTGGATGTCAATTAGCCTGGAATATCTGTCACTAACATAACAGTAAACGCCATGTTTAAATTTTGCGGATGGACGATAGCTTGCCAGGTGTAGCAACAGCGGGGCTTAGCGAAGGGTCAATTGGTTAACTTCCACTAAAAGTTGTCATTACTAGCTTAACAATACTTGTTAGCTGGCTCATAGTTGTCATAAGTTGTCTGACTCTCATGTGTGTACTATACTCCAAAACCTACATCTGATTTATTTATTTAGTTAAATGCTAGCTGTCTGCTCCATTAACTACCTAGCTAGGTTAAAGTGGTGTAGCCTGTACTGCCTCAGATTTTTTTTTTATTTATTGTTACGGTTAAGCAAATCTATTCTTTTACACCTCAGTACAATATTTCAGAAACTATACCTCTATGACAGATTCGGTCTTTATTCTATTTTGTGTAGACTATGGGTCTTCAGTAGGCTAATATGGAAGATGATGTGAACCCACCTCTGCTCAAGTGCTTCTTCTGTGAAGGCCTGGAGACGCCAGGTGAGAGGCTTTTGCAAGGAACTTCTAAAGGCTACGCTACTTTATTGAAACATGCAGAAGCCATGGAAAATGCTACAATTTTGGAGCGTATGAAGAAAGATGAAAATGAAGGAAGACTTAGATACCACATAAAGTGTAAAGATTATTTGTACAAAAACTTTGTCAAGGTCACCAAGACGTCAGCTCAAGCATCAAAGGCAGAGGAAGAGACAGCAAAGCTGAAGCGAAGGCGCACTTGCTCTGAGTTCAGTGCATCAACTGCACGCACCTCTTCAAGTTCACGGTCCATTCAGCTTCTGTACAAGAATGTATGCATTCTTTGCAACCAACCCGCTCATCTCTACGAACATAAACCAGCAGACGCTAGAAAGAAATACAGAGTGCCTGATAATGTGACTGCAGATAGACTAAAGGCAAGCTTGCTGAAGATAGCAAGGAGTCGTGGAGATGACTGGGGCACAGAAGTCCTTGGACGTCTGGAAGGGATCAATCACTTAGTAGCAGAAGAAACCTTGTATCATTTGCGCTGCAAACTTCTTTTTGAAAAGGGTAGGCCTTACTCCAAGACTGCAGATGAAGGACCAAGGAAGAGAGGACAAAAGAAAATAGATGATGAGCGAGAGGTTGTTTTTATTGAACTTTGCGAATGGCTAGACACAGAACTTGAGCGTAGGGTGACGACGCTTGACCAAGTCCATGAAAAGATGCAGCAGTTTGATCAGTCACCTGATAAGAGCCTCTCTTATTCAAAGAAATGGCTAAGGATGAAACTTCAAGAGAATTATCATGACACACTGTACTTCACATCACAGTCGAAAAGGTCAGATGTACTCTGCCTCAAAGATAACACAAGCAACATTCTGCGAGAGCATCATGCTAATCTTCAGCAAGGAGATGAGAAGACACAAATCATAAAGACAGCACTAAAGTTCATATGCAATGACATCGCCATGATTAATCCAGATCCAAAGTCATACCCCACTGCATACAGTATGGCTGATATCCAGAGTCAGCTGGCACTTGTTCCTGAGAGCCTTCAGATGTTCTTGAGACCAATAGTGAAGACCGATGAAAGAATAGCTGTTTGGGGGCAGAACTTTATCAAGGCTCGTCGGCCTGGATCAGGAGTATTGCCATACCAAATGGGGCTTGCCATACAACTTGATCATAGATTTGGGTCAAAATGGATGATCGACAAGTTACACCGGCTAGGATACACTGAGTCTTACTCAGAGACACAAAACTACAAATACTGCTTCCTCAATGACAGGAATGGAGATGGCATCCCAGATACATCTGGCACACTTGATACCATTGTAGAAGAAACTGATGACCAGATCAATGATGAGGCTGCGATTGATGCCGCACTTGAGGATCCAACGGTTCCGACCGCCAGTGAAAGTGACAATCAGGTGGTCTCCATGGAGGTTGCAGAAGCAAACAATGCAGTCACTCAGTTCGTTGGGGACAATATAGATTTAAACATTGTCTCTGTCAGTGGAAACACCCCGTTTCATTCAACGGTTTGAAGAGAACAACCCATTTGACCACG
Organism: Lampris incognitus; assembly: GCF_029633865.1. Taxonomy (NCBI): domain Eukaryota; kingdom Metazoa; phylum Chordata; class Actinopteri; order Lampriformes; family Lampridae; genus Lampris; species Lampris incognitus. The sequence continues at coordinate 3,692,307 of NC_079218.1, forward strand.
ATCGAGACAAGAATATGCTTGTATCTTTCTCTACAGGATTCACAAGCACGGGGGATGACTCAGCCAATGCGGAGAGAGCAGCTGAAGTAGGTAGAGAGATGCAGATAAAGCTGGATGGACAGTCAGCAACATCAACCATGGAGGTGAAGTCAAATGTACAAGCTCTGTCATCACTCAGAAAGATTCCCAAGATCAACGAGAAGAAGATTCATCTTGACTCACTCAAGTTGTTCAACCGACTGATTATTTTTGCTCAACGGGATATGACAGTTGAGACAAGCTTGGAGTATGAGCTAACTCCCGTCCCATTGTCCCTTTTCAGCAACAAAGATCACAAAATGAACAAGGAAAACAAGGCAGGGTTTTCCAAAACTAGCCTGAAGGAGTTGACTGATCCACTTGAACTCACTAACCAACCCTGTTCCACTTTGGTGGTTGATGGAGGATGGCTTCTCTACATGGTGAAGTGGGAACAAGGCCAGACTTGGCAGGAGATTGCCAACAGTTACCTAAGGTATGTGCAGCATCTTGGCTATAACTCTCAAAGGATCATTGTGGTCTTTGATGGCTATAACAGATCACCAAAAGATCATGACCACATCCGACGTAGCAGGAAATCATGCTGTGATCTCCAGATTCAACCAGATATGATGCACTGGACACCAAGAGCAAAGTTCTTGGACAACATCCATAACAAGAGTGAACTCATTCACCTCCTCTCCTCAATGTTCAGAAAACTTAACATCACTGTGGAGCAGACTGACAATGATGCTGACACTTCGATTGTGAGAGAGGCATTGGTTGCTGCTAAAGATGGCTCTGTTGAGGTCAGTAGTTTGTGTAGATATTTAACTTTCATTTGCTTAACTACTTTAAAATAAGAGTTTTGATTTTTTAAAATATTTTCACATGCTCTCTTTACAGTTGCGAGCAGAAGACGCAGACGTGCTAGTAATGCTGGTGCACCATAGCTCGAGCACCAACCACCCTCTCTTCTTAACCACATGCAAGGGCTCTTATGATGTCAGGAAGATCCGGGAAGCTCTCTCAGAAAGAAAGAGACGCTACCTGCTCTTTTGTCATGCGTTCACTGGGTGTGATACAGTTTCTACTATTTCTGGCCATGGGAAAACAACTCTGTTTGACAGGTAATAATAGTAGGCCTATAATAATAAAAGTAATTGTATTTTAGTGAAATATTTGTATATTGAGATATCTTTAAAAAACCTTGAAATGCACTTTTTCAGGTTTTGGGCAGGGGACATTGATAAACATATGGACATCTTCATGGACATTCATGCTACCAAGGATGCAGTGGTTCAGGCTGGAACTGCGATCTTCCAATATATTTACAATGGACGAGGTACTACTCTGGGTGAAATTCGGTACACCATGTTCTCACGGAAGGCAGCGGCTGGGCTGATCAAACCAGAGACTTCACCTCCAACAGAGGGTGCGGCTGCACAGCATTCTCTCCGTGCCTACCTATAGACCCGGGACTGGATTCTTCTACAGAGCATGTCTCTGGACCCCAGTGACTATGGATGGACTGTCACGTATCGGGAAGGAACCCAAAAGCAGGCAGGACAACCAGGTAAGGGAAGAATCCAGTCTTTATTGAAGTGACCGATCTCGGGGGTAGAGCAGGAGGTGGCTCTGTGGCAGGTAGGCAGGCAGGCAGAAGTCCATGAATGGCGACGTTCCAACGAAGACTGGTCCATAGTGGAGGCCTTTTAAGGGTGAGGGCGATTGCCGGGGTGAAGGGGGGGTCAGCAGGTGTCAGCTGGTGTAGCAGGTGTCAGCTGGTGTAGCAGGTGTCAAAGGCGATCGCTTTGATGTCAAGGGCGAGAGGCTGTGACAGTACCCCCCCTCCGAGGGGCGCCACCGGGCAACCTACCAGGCCCGTCAGGGTGTGTCCTGTGGAAGTCCCGGATGAGGTTTGCATCCAGGACAAGGCGACGAGGGACCCAACACCTCTCCTCCGGGCCATATCCCTCCCAGTCCATGAGATACTGCAGGCCGCGACCGCGGCGACGAGAGTCCAGGAGACGACGAACGGTGTAAGCCGGATGATCGTTGATCATACGAGGAGGTGGGGGCGGTGGGGCCGGAGGAACTAGAGGGCTGGTAGAGACAGGTTTGAGGCAGGACACACGGAAGGAAGGGTGAACCCGGAGAGTGCGGGGCAGCTTCAGATGGACCACAGAGGGATTAATGACTTTGACAATGGGAAAGGGACCAGTATACCTGGGGGACAGTTTTTTAGCGTCCGATCTCAAGGGTAGATCCTTGGTAGAGAGCCATACCTGGTCACCGGGGGAGTAGTCCAGAGCAGGGGTGCGATGATGATCCGCCAAGCACTGGTAACGGCTGGAGGCCCTGAGCAGTGCAGCACGGGCTCGCTGCCAGGTCCAACGGCACCGATGGACATGGGCCTGGACAGACGGAACCGGAATGTCTACCTCTTGAGAAGGAAAAAGGGGGGGCTGATAGCTGTAAAGGCATTGAAAAGGGGACAACCCAGTAGCAGACGATGGCAAGGTGTTATGGGCATATTCTACCCAGAGAAGTTGTGAGGACCAAGAGGATGGGTTGGCAGACACCAGACAGCGGAGGACAGTCTCCAATGCCTGGTTGGCCCTCTCGGCCTGGCCGTTGGTCTGAGGATGGAACCCCGATGACAGGCTGACGGTGGCACCGATGGCAGAGCAGAAAGCCTTCCAGACAGCAGAAGTGAACTGGGGGCCACGGTCAGACACTATATCACGGGGAAGACCGTGGACCCAGAAAACCTCCCTGACCAGCAGATCCGCAGTCTCTCGGGCCAAAGGCAGTTTAGACGGGCAAAAAGTGAGCAAATTTACTGAAGCGATCAACGACAGTCAGCATAACGGTGTTACCGCTGGAGGCAGGCAGACCAGAGACGAAGTCCAAGGACAGATGCGACCAGGGACGGTGTGGAACAGGCAGGGGGCGCAGCAGACCGGCACTGGCCCGAGTGGAGGGCTTATTCTGGGCACAAACAGGACAGGCAGAAACAAAAGACCCAGTATCCTCCGTCATGGAAGGCCACCAGAACCGTCTGTGGAGGAAGGCTAGGGTACGGGTTACTCCAGAATGGCAGGTAAGTTTGGAAGAGTGAGCCCACTGCAACACTCTAGATCTAACAGCGTCTGGAACAAACAAGCGCCCGGGGGGACCGTTACCTGGGTCAGGCTGAGTCTGTTGTGCTGCCATGAGCTCCCTTTCAATGTTCCAGGTGACAGCCGCAGCCGCAACCACACAGGTAGAGGGAACGATGGTGTCAGGTTGGAGCTTGGGCTCAGACTCCTCCCCATGCACACGAGACAGAGCATCGGGCTTGGCATTCCTGGAGCCAGGTCTGTACGTCAAAGAAAAATTAAAACGACCAAAAAAGAGCGCCCACCTGGCTTGGCGCGTGGTGAGTCGCTTTGCTGACTGGATGTATTCCAGGTTCTTATGGTCAGTCCACACTATTAAAGGAAGCTCAGACCCCTCCAGAAAATGTCGCCATTCCTCCAGTGCCAATTTCACCGCCAGGAGCTCACGATTCCCCACATCATAGTTCCTTTCAGCTGGGGAGAGACGGCGAGACAGGAAGGCACAGGGGTGTGTCTTGCCATTCTCACTGGAGCGCTGAGAAAGGATCGCCCCCACCCCAATCTCAGAGGCGTCCACTTCTACAACGAACTGCTTGGTTGGGTCTGGCTGGATGAGGATAGGGGCTGTGGTGAAGCGGTGCTTGAGGGCTTGGAAAGCTGCCTCTGCTACAGGGGTCCACAGGAACGGTCTGGAGGTGGAGGTAAGAGCGGTTAGTGGGGCCGCAACGTGGCTGTAGTTGCGGATGAACCGTCTGTAGAAGTTGGCAAACCCAAGGAACCTCTGAAGCTGCTTACGGCTGGTCGGGCTTGGCCACTCAAGAACCGCTCTGACCTTGGCGGGTCCATTCTCACCTGCCCATCGGCCACGATGTAGCCCAGGAAGGTGACTGAAGGGGCATGGAATTCGCACTTCTCAGCTTTTACGAAAAGGCGGTTCTCCAGAAGCCGTTCAAGGACTTGGCGGACGTGCATGACATGCTCTGACAGGTCTCTGGAAAAAATCAGGATATCATCCAGGTAAACAAAAACGAAACGATCCAACATGTCACGTAGGACGTCATTGACCAGACTCTGGAAGACTGCTGGGGCATTAGCGAGACCAAACGGCATCACCAGATATTCAAAATGCCCCAGGGGGGTGTTGAAGGCAGTCTTCCATTCATCTCTGTCTCGAACCCGGACCAGGTGGTAAGCATTGCGGAGGTCTAGTTTAGTGAACACTGTGGCTCCCTGGAGAGAATCAAAAGCAGAAGTCATGAGGGGCAGAGGGTACTTATTCTTGACTGTGATGTTATTGAGGCCTCTATAGTCAATACACGGCCGGAGGGTCTTGTCCTTCTTGGCCACAAAAAAGAACCCCGCACCAAGGGGTGATGATGACGGGCGAATAAGACCAGCAGCCAAGGAGTCCTTGATGTACCTCTCCATGGACTCCCGCTCAGGCTTGGAGAGGCTATATAGGCGGCTGCTGGGGAGGGAAGCGCCAGGCAGCAGGTCAATAGCGCAATCATAGGGGCGATGAGGAGGCAGGGAGAGAGCTTGCTGCTTGTTGAACACGGCTTGGAGGTCATGGTACTCTGGAGGCACCAGTGACAGGTCAGAGGTCTCAGAGCTTGACACCTGACAGGGGACAGACTGAGGCAGAGCAGACTGGAGGCATATGGCATGACAGACGGGACTCCAACTTGAAATTCTGGCCGATGACCAATCAATATGGGGACTATGCTTAAACAGCCAGGGATGACCAAGTATAATGGGAACAAAGGGAGAATTGATAACGAAAAAGCTTAACTCCTCTTGATGGTTTCCCGACAACAGGAGGCGCACAGGCTCGGTCTTAGAAGTTATCCGGGCCAGGAGACGTCCATCCAGGACATTAGCTTCAAGAGGCTGGTCCAGACTCACAGTGGCAAGACCTAGCTGCTTCACAACACTTGCATCCAAAAAGCTTTCATCAGCTCCAGAGTCAATTAAAGCCAAAAGTTTAGTGGACTGACCTTTAAAACTGATGGTAGCTTGCAACTGGGTACGTGGACGAGGAGACAGAGGGCAGACAGTTGGGCTCACGAGGATCCTCCCCCTCCCTCGTGAGCCTGCTAGTTTGACGGAACGGTGAGGGCAGGAGGCGAGAAAGTGACCAGGCTGACCACAATACAAGCAGCTGTTCTCGGTGATGCGGCGTTGACGCTCCTCCGGGTTGAGCTGGAAGCAGCCGAGTTGCATCGGCTCCGAAGCTGGGGAAGAGTCACGCCTCGGGCTTTCTCGGAGGACGGCAACCTCAGTCGAGCGAGCTCGGCCCCAAGAGTTTGGAGGTGTGGCCCGTGGTAAGTTGATGTGACCAGGAAAGCGGCGCGTCCTCTCTCGCCTCCGCTCCCGGAGACGGTTGTCCACACGAATGGCCAGGGTAACCAATTCCTCCAACCCTCCAGGCTCGGGGTAGGAAACCAATTCGTTCTTTATTGATTCGCTTAGCCCGTTGGAAAAGCCGGCCTGGAGCGACTCGTTGTCCCATCCGCTCTCCGCTGATAGCGTACGGAACTCAACTGAGTAGTCAGCGACGGTGCGGGAACCCTGGCGGAGAGAGATCAGTCTTTTTGACGCATCCTTTCCCCGCACGGGATGATCAAAAACCTGGCGAAAAGCAGTGGTGAACTCAGCGTAGGATGAGGAAGTGGAGGCCCGCATCTCCCACACCGCTGTAGCCCAATCCAGGGCGCTTCCCCGGAGAAGACCCATGATGTAAGCGACTTTGGCTCTATCCGTGGAATATGACTGGGGCTGCTGGTTAAACACAATCTCACACTGTATCAAAAAAGGGCGACAAAGTCCAAAATCTCCATCATACTTATCGGGCGGGGCAACCCATGGTTCCTTAGCCGAAGTTGATGGCGCTGGGGGTGGCGGAGCTGGAGGGGCGGATCCCGGGCTAGCGGAGGCACTAAGTTAGGTCTGGATTCCGGAGATCTTTGAGCTGAGCCCACGGAGGGCGTCAGCCATCCCCTGTAGCACCTGGCTGTGCTGGCCGAGGACCGATTCCTGGTTGGCTACAGCCTGGCAGACCGTGGCCAGGTCTGTGGTGGAATGGTCTGCTGGGTCCATAGTGGCTGGAACGTACTGTCACGTATCGGGAAGGAACCCAAAAGCAGGCAGGACAACCAGGTAAGGGAAGAATCCAGTCTTTATTGAAGTGACCGATCTCGGGGGTAGAGCAGGAGGTGGCTCTGTGGCAGGTAGGCAGGCAGGCAGAAGTCCATGAATGGCGACGTTCCAACAAAGACTGGTCCATAGTGGAGGCCTTTTAAGGGTGAGGGGGATTGCCAGGGTGAAGGGGGTGTCAGCTGGTGTAGCAGGTGTCAGCTGGCGTAGCAGGTGTCAGCTGGTGTAGCAGGTGTCAATGGCGATCGCTTTGATGTCAAGGGCGAGAGGCTGTGACATGGACATTCGGTGTTCATGGTTATGAGCCAGTTCCAACACTAGACCCAATGGCTCCTGACGAGCTCCTCCAGTTCACAAGCTGTAATTGTAATGGAGATTGCAGCAACAGGCGATGCAGCTGCAAGAAGAATGGTGTCAAGTGCATCTCAGCATGTGGAGTTTATAAAGGCATTACATGCAAGAATGGTATTCATGATGGTCTTGAAGAAGACTCAGACATTGACTTGTGAAGCATTTGACATAGATTTTCTCTGACTATTGCAACTATTGTAATAAATGCAAAAAAAAATATATGCAAAAGTTGGCATGGCAGTTATTCCACTAAGGAGTAGATCTAGAGAAAATTAAATACTAGCAATCAACTCAGAATCATGCAAAAAACAAAACAAAAGTAAGTCTCTACAGCATTGCTGTGATTTGTTATGATAAAAAATTATTTATCTAAATCTTTTTCAATAAAAATCACCCTCACCCGGACCCCCCCCCACTTCCTCTCTATTTTACTACATTATTTGCTAAACAAAAAATTAAAATAAAAGAATAGATTAATTAAAGAACAAGGGTATCTCACTGGGAGGGGATGGATGGAAAGGGCCTTAAGAACGGGATAAAAAAATAAAAAGAATAAAAAATATTTTAAAAATCATTAAAAAAAATTACACGAGTGAGTTAGAGACTTACCCCAAGAGACTTTTTTGTTCAGAAAATTATGTACAAAAATGTTTTGGTCGCCTTTTTTCCTAAACCGGAAGTTGATTTTTTTTAATACTGGTGTCAATACCCCAACTTTGATCAGGTTTTTTCAGGGTTTTCCCCTGGAGTTGAATTTCAACATTTTAATACATGTTATTACACACCTCTATGAACACATTCATGAAGAAATTTCTTGGTAATGCTTTACTTCCCAGATTTTCCTAACTTTCCCTCACTATCTGTACTCACATTTTGGGATGCCATTTTCACTGTTGGAGACAGCTTGTTTTTAATACAAGGCAAAGAGGACAAGGAAGTTTTGTTTTTGAACGACATCTAGAGCATGACCCCAGAGGCAGAGATTAGAAATCCAAGCTGAACATGCCTGTAGTACTTCCTTGTCACCAACTCACTGATGCGTCAAATTACAACACTGGTGCCAGAAGAACAGATTTTTCAACTACGTCCCAGGGAGACAGACAACATTGACAAGATTTGCACACGTTTTTCACACTATATCCCCAATTCAGAGAGAGATAAGGTTGAAAATCAGTGAAGTGTCCTAGATTTTACTACTACTATTACTACTACTACTACTTTCGGCTGCTCCCGTTAGGGGTCACCACAGCGGATCGTCCTTTTCAATTTCTTCCTGTCTTCTGCATCTTCCTCTGTTACACCAGCCACCTGCATGTCCTCCCTCACCACATCCATAAACCTCCTCTTTGGCCTTCCTCTTTTCCACTTTCCTTGCAGCTCCATATTCAGCATCCTTCTCCCAATATACCCAGCATCTCTCAGTCTGTACAGCGTGGCTGTGGCCAGCACAGCCATGAATAAAGCAATGCTCAGTTTAAGTTTTGAAGTGGGGTTTTTTTAATAGCGGTAAATGCTACAATATATACTATATACTAAGACAAACATTTGACTAATTATGTGTTATACCTATACACACACACTCTCTCTCTCAATTATAAATACTGTACTGTAGTTACACTTATTATTATTAGTTCATTATTATGTTTATATCCATCCATCCATCCATTATCCAAACTGCTTATCCTGCTCTCAGGGTCGTGGGGATGCTGAAGCCTATCCCAGCAGTCACTGGGCGGCAGGCAGGGAGACACCCTGGACAGGCCGCCAGTTATCACAGATTATGATGTTTTAGGTAAAATATATACTATATAATAAAACAAACATTTGACTATTTGACGCTAGATGTGAACTGTACTTAACTGTTCTGACTTACATACAAATTCGACATAAGAACAGACTCAAAAACGGAACTTGTTTCGTAACCCGGGGACTACCTGTAGTTTCAATGTCTATCACAGACATAATTCAACACATGTATTTTTTTACGACTGAGCACACGCTGTCTAAACTACATATAAATGAAATTTATAACGAAATGAAATCAAACATTATTGATGGTGGCCATTATCAAAGGCAAACTCACTGTAGAAAGATAAGGCTGGCGGTAGCAGCGCTGCAGCAGCAATGCCGTCTGTGTGGGCACCACACACGTGCAAGCCACAGCAGTTCAGCAAGGTAGCAGTCATGCAGAGGTAAAGGTAAGCAGTGTGGACCAGGACTAAGACCAGTAGGGGTTGCTACGTGGTACTGATTAGAACAATGTAAATTACACCCCCCCCCCACACACACACACACACACATACCCCCACAACCTCCATCCCTGAAAAGACTTGGCTCACACTCTGAGTCCTCAGTGAACAGACGTTAGACAATAGCAGCAGTCAACAAATGTGCTGGGTATCTGCTACCTTTCTCTTTGAATTTGCATGTGTTTTGATCTGTAGTTATTGACATCACTGAACGATAGAGGTCAGTACTGCAGAAATTACGCATTCCTCCTTAAAGCTGGCAGCCATGGGCTCAGTGTGGTGTAGCATTAGTAACTATCTTGTGAGTGAACTTGATATGAGGTCCTGCCCTATCAGTAGGAGCTGCCAATAAAAGCCACAGAGGAGGGCATGTGCAGTGGGATGGATAGAGCAGATGCAAACAGACCTTTTCTCCACTACAAACAACTAATCAGCTGGAAATGTGTCAGCCAGTAGTTGCAGCTGAATGAAATGTATCTAAACTGAGGCATGAAGTCTCATTTCACACAATCGGCATTCAACCTGGATTCCATTCCAGATTAGCACAGAGCTACAATGACTAAACACACTAATGAAATCTATTTTGCTTTGAAGAGATAAAATAAAAACAATCCTGGCCCATCAGATAAACAAAAGCCTGCAAACCCAATTAGATCTGGCTTTTGTGATAGATGAAACGCACTCAATGTAAGGGTTAGTTAATAATACACACAACCGCCCTGTGTATAACAATTGTCTAATTAGAGGAGACTGTTGGGAGGTGACCCATTTGTATAAAATATCTGCAACCACAAATAATCACTATGTTTCACTGATGTCTGAAGCTCTGCAATTGTGGCAGATGAGGGGAAATAATAGTAGGTAGCAAAGCAGCGCTGTGACTGAGTACACGGCTTTATGGGTAGGCAGTGATATGGTTGTGTGGGAGGACAAGGTGCAAGGGGTACAATCAAGTGCACAAATGTTCTTCTTGTAGACAACAATGGTCTCTTCTTATTGGATACATCAGCTGCCTATCAAATAATCCATATACATTAGTAGGCAAGTGGAATGACACAGCAGTTGTGATCAACTATGGTCAACAGTCGAAGTCTAAGTACAATAAATGAAAACTGGCCAACAACAGGGGGGGCATATTTTTTTAAGATACAAGTTGTGCGAAGCCACCTTTGAAACCCTGGTTCTTGTTGATCTAAAGTGTTGCATTATTTTAATGTCTAATTTTGTAACACTTTGATTAGCATAAGGTAGCACCAAATGTTTGTAGTGTGGTGGTATGATCAAATCTGTACTTCCATCATGGATTTAGTTGCATGTTAGTACTGAAGGATATAGGTGTTTAGCATCTAGGCCTGCATGACATTGACAAAAACATGCATTGCGGCGATGTAATCTTTTGCGATATATTGCACGATATATTGCGTTATATTAAACAAGGAATGGGTAGTAAAAAAGTGCATGCACAATAATGCACAGTCATTCTATTTGCTATAGGAGGTGGAGTCTGTGGCCAAGGCATTGCAACCTGAACCAGTCGTTCAGAGCGGCCGCCCTGATCATGTTTGACGCGTTGTCTGTTGTGATGCAGACTAGTCGGGTTTCTTCTAGCCCCCAAGCAGCCAGCGCTTCTCTTAACCCTGTTGCAATGTTTTCACTTGTGTGATCCTCTGGGAAAAACACGGTTTGCAGACAGCGAGTTTTCAGCTTAAAGTCTTCAGTGATAAAGTGGACTGTTAAACTGATGTAGGGCTCTGTTGTCCGGCTTGACCACAGGTCTGTTGTCGCTGCATAGTATTCCACTTGTGCCAGCTCTCAGTCTACTTCTGCCTTGCATTTGTCGTACAGCCCTGGGATTGCGATTTGGGAAAAATAGGTCTGTGATGGTATAACGTAGCGCTTGTCGAGTGTGAGGACCATCTTCTGAAACCCGTCTTTGGTAACTGTGTTGAGTGGCATCATATCCTTGGCGAGGTGAAAGGTTATGGCTTTGGTGATTTCGATCTGCCGTTTGGATTTTACGACCGCGATGAGTCCGCACTGCTGACACTGGTACGTGGCGCGGACTCATCGCGGTCGTAAAATCTGAGCTTTGCGCGCACAGGGCTTGCGGACGTCCGCTTTTAGTCCGGAGGAGTCCGCTCCGCGTACGTTCCGCCCGAGTATGTTTGGGCCTTAACTCTTCTTTCTACTGGCTCTGCCATTTTTCATTTCTCCCGAACACACGTGGATTCGTCTTCTTCATTTATGCGCACGCGTAGCACTAACATTGCTAGGTAACGTCAACGTGTCTAGACGGGCCTGAGTTGAGCGACGAAGAAGTAGAAGAAATAAAAAATAACAGAATGAGGGGTGTTGAGAGGTTGTTGCTAAAAGAAAGTCGACAGAGCAAAAATGTTGCAGTATGACATGAGTTTGAGTACCTTAGGCTACATACTAGTAGGAAAAATATCACAGGCCCTGCGATGTGACTATTGCACATGAGCACATCGCGATGACGATGCATAAACGATATATCGTGCAGGCCTATTAGCATCGTATGAGTATAAATCATTTTTCAAGAGATTTTTTTTTGCCTTTAAGGATGTCAGATTTCCTCCTTCCTTCTAGCATCAGCACCCTCACACACTGAGTAGAAAAAACATCTGTCTACATCAAAGGATGAGCATCCTTTTCCTTACTCAAACACATACTCTCTCTCTCTCTCTCTCTCTCTCTCTCTCTCTCTCTCTCTCTCTCTCTCTCTCTCTCTCTCTCTGTGTGTCAGTCAGTCTGTCTCTGTGAATTTACACTCTCCCCCTTGGTGCAGATATCTAGCTCTCATAAGCAGTTTGTCCACACATTTTGACAGTGTGCACACCAACACACGTCCTCTCACGTATGCAGACCACGTTTGCCAGGAGCCCCTAAGTTAATTTGCATGGGCTTCAATGATGGCTCAAATCTAAAATGAAGACATTTTCATCTCTCATTCTCAGGCTGCCTCCACCCTATTAAGATGTCTTAGAAATTTCTTAGATTAAGAACTGAAATTAAACTTGAAATAGTAATCTCTTATGAGTTCAACCACTTCATAAAATGTTATAGGTAAAAGGTGACAGATTTCTCTGAACCATCAAATGGCTTTGCGTGTTTTAAAATTGATTTTAATTTACAGAATTCTGGTTTGCCAAGTCGAGTCTTGCCATGGTCAAATTTAAAGCAATTGCAAAATTGAGTTTTCACTCTAACTTGTAAACACTGTGAAGTGTGATCCATTGGTAATATCAAAGGAAACAGTGGTATATCCACAAGGTGACCTCTGCATTGCACTTCCAATCATAAAATGTATTTATAAAGTTTATGAAGTATTTTCACTTTTGCTGAGTCAAATGCATCCAATTTTGGGATAAAAAAAACAATGACATATAGAAATAATGTTTCGCACCTGTAGATAGAAACATTATAATGCATGGATTTAATACCACTTTAAAGGTGATAGAATTTGTGAACACTAATGTGAGCAATAATAATATGATGTATTACAGACTTTCAAGTTACAAAAAGCTACTTTGAAAAGACTTCTATAAATGCATATACGCTTACATTACAGATTCAATTTGATTCCGTGTTTTTTAAGTTGCTATACTTAAGGGAATTGCAAGATTGCTCTGCTGGGGAAATAGTGGGCTACAATCGGGGATTTTACTGTACTTGTCCTTACATTACTTACATGCTTTTTGTGATTGAATCTGCTGGTTTTTGAAAACACTGGCTAGACCACAAGGAGATGTCTGCTTGTATATCACGTAGTTTGACGCAAGGTACAGGTAATAGGGTCTTTATTTTGAGCATTGTCATCCGACAATGGATTAGTAAAAAAAAAAAAAAAAAAGCATTTGTAGGTCAAACTGCACTGGGAACACTGCCCACATTTTAGCTTTCCTATGAGATTTTTGCAACTTGTCAGACATACAATATCTTTCCCCCCAAAGAGGATACAACTGTCTGGTTTCCAGCTCTGCCATTATAATGAAGGTCAACTTTGGTTCACCCCTTCAAATCAATTCATAATTTTCAACAGTAGCTCTTACTTTACTTGAACTTGAGTTAAGTTTAGCATACTGTCTTTTACTATCATATTTAAAAAGAACAGTTGAGGTAAACACATGATATGAAAAGTGAATACATACAAAGGTAAATGTGTGAAGTTGTTTAACAGAAGCAACAAAACTGCAGTATATTTAGTCATTATTTCATCAGTGATACACAGTATTCCTAGTCACAGTTCATTGTAAAGGTAACTGACAAGAAATGACAGCCGTATCCCCAACTGCAGTTACTGCCTTTTGGCATATGGCTAGCATTTTACTCCGGCTCATTGTGCAACCCTTCAATTAAAAATAACTCGTGCCCATATTTACATCATTATCTCAGCCCTGACTTGCAATTCATGGGCTCTTTTAAAGGCCATATGTTATTATGAAGCCCCAGCTATATCCAAATGAGTCCCATTGGCCAGTTTTCAAATGAATAATGAAATGGGTACAGCAAATAGCAAGGCTGCACTGCTCATAACGCATATTCTGTCAAGGGGATTATTTTGAAAGAGCACCCAGTACCAATACTCAAGGTCAACTCCTGCCACCATCCAATGTGGGCCTATGGACAGCTTACTGGTGGATGGACTGGTTTAGGATTTTTTCTTTAGACCACCTCAATAAAATGCAAGACCCCGCTTAAACCCCCTGAAATCTTATTTCACTAATCACTTTCTTATTATGAGCTACAAAGTCTTGTATGAACATATGCAACGAAAAATATGAGTTATTCAAGATTCAAGGTTTAATAATTTATTGTGATATCAACTTTACAGTTGATTTGGAATTTGTTTCGGTGTGCTCAAAGATAACAACAGTAAACATAAAACCACACAATACATACAAGAGTATCGACAAAAACACTGTTACAATTATATGACTATAATTCAAATTAATGCAACCTTATGGCCCATGCCCTTAAAGTGACAAATAAAGCTTAAGGAGTCTATATTTGCACAACCAGTGAAGCATTTAGGATGCAGATTACTTCAGATTAAGTGCTATTGTGGAAGCGAGATATTTTGGTCTTAATACTGCAGTCTTTTACCCAAAGGGAGATGATTGAATAGGGGGTTGGCCGGGCGTGAGGAGTCCTTTAAATTTTTAAAACTTGTCCGCTGAATGTGAATATGGTATAATTTAGAAATGGTGGGGAGTTCACGGCCAATTATTTTAAAAGCTGTATGCAAAACTGTCAAACAGCTTTTTTTTTTCTCATGGGCTGTAGAATTGCCCTATCATACAGTTATTGAGAAAGTGAGCACACTTTCTATTACAGCTCTGTAGAACTGTATCATTGCAACCCTTGACACTCCAAGAGAGAGAGAGAGAGAAAGAGACAGAGATAAACCATGCTGATGAAGAGCATTTAATTTACCATGGAACTTTTGGATTGTTAAGAGAGTGACAAACATCTAGAACAAGAGAACTACCTCTATAAAGATCGTTAGCTGGGAAACCTCGGTGTAGGTTTTTTATTTTATACAACTGTGATTTGCTAAGCAAAGCTAGCTAACTTTACTGGCTAGCTGGCTAACCAGTTAACTCCTACACAAAGCTAGCTAACGCTATTGGCTAGCTGGTTAACTAGTTAGCCCCTATGCAGGCTTTTTATAATCTTCCTACGCTGTGACCCTCAGTTATTTTTCTATCAAACCAGGTAGGAAATAGCACGGTGGCTATAGTAATATTAGCTGCTACAAAAAATAAAATAAAAAAAAACAACAACAACACTCCAAATTTCCTAAGCTGCCTTAGAAAGAATAGTCTTTGGTGAGCTTTATCCTGGATGGTGGTGAAGTTATATTCCCATTTCAGGGAGGAGGAGATTGTAGTCTCAAGAAATTTGAAATGATCCACTCTCTCTACCACCTGGTTGTTAATAGCCAGCGGTAGTAGCGCTCCCCGATTTTTACGGAAGTCAAACACAAGTTCTTTAGTTTTGTTGATGTTCAGTTCCAGGTTGCTATTGCTACAACAGTTGACAAGAGAGGAGACCTCCTTTCTATAAGCTGTCTCCTCATTACAGGAAATCGGTCCCACCAGTGTTGTATCATCAGCAAACTTAGTAATTTTTACAGTGTCAGAGTGTGAAATACAGTCATTGGTGTATAATGACTAAAGCAGAGGTGAAAGGACCCACCCCTGAGGGGCACCTGTGCTGAGGGGCACCTGTGCTAATGGTAATCTCATCTCATCATCTGTGACTTTTCCGGGGTCAGGTCGCAGTGGCAGCAAGCTAAGTAGGGCACTCCAGATGTCCCTCTCCCCACCAGAAATTGGCTGAAGTAGCGGACAGTGTACCAAGCGCAGACAACTTCTCATTTTAGGAGACTTCAATGCAATGATAGGCAAGGACCACTTAACCTATGAGGGTGTCATCAGAAAGTTTGGCAAGGCGACCTTATGTTAAATTTCTGTACTGAGCGCGACCTGTGTATCACAACACCTTCTTCTCTCAGCCTGAAAAAAACTACTTCACCTGGGTGCATCCAAGATCAAAGCATTTCCACTTGTTAGATTACGTTGTGACTCGCAGGGCAATCTTGACAGAAGTACTCACAACAAAGGTGATGCATAAAGCGTAACGCTCAATGATCACTACCCGGTCCGAACACAGCTGCAAATGAAACTAAAGATGAAGTCATGAAAAACACCCTCTGAAGCACCGAAGAAACTGGATACCAACAAGCTAGCAAGCACAGAACATCAAATGAGACCTGCTGCAGCAATCACATCTGCTCTTCAAGATGAAGAAAGGGTTGCAACAGGCACAACTGACGTTGAAGAATGCTGGACACAAATGAAAGAGACCATCTATAAATCAGCAAAAGAGGTGCTTGGTCATCCATAAAGAAAATCACCTGACTGGTTCCAGGATCAAGATGAAGCAATCCAAGAACTGCTACAGGAAAAGCAAATGCTTCACAATGCCCACCTGAAAGAGAACTCTTGAGAGGAGTCAATCGGCCTTCAAGGCAATTAAAGCCAAAGTTCAGAAGGAGATTAGGGTGATGAAGGACAACTGGTGGAGCAAGAAAGAATAAGAGCTGCAGGCCTTAGTAGATCAAAATGATATGCATAGACTCGTCTCTGCGCCGAGAGCCATCTATGGCTCAAGAAGCAATACGATAGCAACAGCAAAAACGGCAGATAGAAGTAATCTGTGTACTGACCTGAAAGAGATCACAGAAAGATGGAGATAGTACTTCTGCACCCTCTTGAATCAAGAAGGATCAGCAGATCCAAATGCATGCCAGTGGCTTACAAGAAGGCCGATAAGAGAAGACCTCTGTGAGCTGATCACAATGGCTAAAGTAGAGAAAGCACTTAAAGACACCAGAAGTGGGAAGGCACCAGGACAAGATGGCATCCCATCAGACATCCTGAAGCATGGCAGCTCAATACCTAAGTCAGAACTACTAAAGCTCTATAATGCCTGCTGGCAGAACCTATGCCTTCCTCGAGACTTCAAAGATGCTTTGATTGTGACCATCTACAAGAAGAAGCGTGAACGAAGTGAGTGTGGAAACCACCGTGGGATCTCACTTGTGTCGAGTGCTGAAAAGGTCCTGACTAAGATCATATTGAACTGGATAAAGATCATTTCAGAAGAAGTGTTGCCCGAGAGCTAATGTGGTTTCAGATCTGGTAGATCCACCACAGAAATAATCTTCACCCTGAGACAACTCCAAGAGAAAGCAACCGAACAGCACCAGCCACTTTACACTGTTTTTGTGCACATTTCAAAAGCGTTTCACGCTGTTGATAGAGAGACACTGTGGAAAGTGCTAGAGACTTAAGGCTACCCCAAAAACTGATCAGCATCATCAGACTTATCCACGATGATATGGCAGGGAAAGTATCAATTGGAGGAGATGTCAGCGATGCTTTCAACATCAAGCATGGAGTGAAGCAGGGATATGTGCTTGCACCGACTCTATTCATATTATACACTAGATGTACAAAAGTATTGGGACACATCTCAATCATTGAACTCAGGTGTTTCCTTCAGACCTATTGCCACAGGTGTATAAAATCCAGCAGCTAGCCATGCACTCTGCATTTACAAACATTTGTGAAAGAACGGGTCGTTCTGAAGAGCTCAGTGAATTCAAGCGTGGTACTGTCATAGGATGCCACCTTTGCAATAGTCAGTTTGTGAAATTTCTTCCCTGCTAGATATTCCACGGTCAACTCTAAGTGATGTTATTGAACAGTGGAAGCCTTTAGGAACAAATGCAACTCAACCGCAAAGTGGCAGACCACGTAAAGTCACACAGCGGGGTCAACGAGTACTGAGGCACATAGTGCGTAAAAGTTGCCAACGCTCTGTTGACTCAATAACTGCTGAGTTCCAAACTTCCTCTGGCAGTAACATCAGCACAAAAACTGTGCGCCGGGAGCTTCATGGAGTGGGCTTCCATGGCCGAGACGCTGCATACAAGCCTTACATCACCAAGCACAATGCCAAGCGTCGGATGGAGTGGTGTAAAGCATGCTGCCACTGGACCCTGAAGCAGTGGAAACGTGTTCTGTGGAGTGACGAATCACGCTTCCCTGTCTGGCAGTCTGATGGACGAGTCTGGGTTTGGCAGATGCCAGGAGAACGTTACCTGCCTGACTGCACTGTGCCAACTATAAAGTTAGGTGGAGGAGGGATAATGGTATGGGGTTGTTTTTCATGGGTTGGGCTAGGCTCCTCAGCTCCAGTGAAGGGAAATCTTAATGCTTCAGCATACCAAGACATTTTGGACAATTCTATGCATCCAACTTTGTGGGAACAGTTTGGGGAGGGCCCTTTTCTATTCCAGCATGACTGTGCCTCAGTGCACAAAGCAAGGTCTATTAAGAAATGGTTGGGTGAGTTTGGTGTGGAAGAACTTGACTGGCCCACACAGAGCCCCGACCTCAACCCCATCAAACACCTTTGGGATGAACTAGACGGAGACTGCGAGCCAGGTCTTCTCGTCTTAACATCAGTGCCTGACCTCACAAATGCTATCTGGATGAATGGGCAAAAATTCCCACAGATACACTCCAACATCTTGTGGAAAGCCTTCCCAAAATAGTGGAAACTGTTATAGCTGCAAAGGGGGGACCAACTCCATATTAATGCCTATGGATTTAGAATAGGATGGCATAAAAGCTCCTGTGGTTGTAATGGCCAGGTGTCCCAATACTTTTGTACATATAGTGTATCTCGCTGCAGTCCTAGAAACAATGTCAGCCAATTTGAGAGGTGGCTTGTATATCAGGACCCGAACAGATGGAAACCTCTACAATCTTGCGAGACTCAAGGCGTCTACCAAAACAAGAGAACTCTGTGTTCCAGAGCTTCTCTATGCCGAAGGCTCAGTTCTGGTTGCCAATGGTCCTGTAGAAATGCAAGAAATAGTAGACTGCTTCTCTTCAGCGGCTACCCTCTTTGGACTGAAGATCAACGTCTCCAAAACAGAGCTTCTGTACCAGCCTCCCCCTCAGAAAAGCCCTGAAGTAGGTCAGCTCAGTATTTTTGGTTAATGGAGCAACTGTGAAGACCACTGAGTGCTTTACCTATCTGGGCAGTGCTGTGACAGATACAAACTCCTCTGACTTAGAAGTGGACAGAAGAATCCAAGCAGCCACAAAAGCGTTTGGTGCCCTCCACAAACGACTTGGGTCCCACCATGACATCAGGCTGATAAAAAAGATCAAGGTCTACAACACAGCTGTTCTCCCATCTCTACTATAATCTACTGAATGCATGACCCTGTATCACAAGCACATCAAGAAGCTCACCAGCATACAGCTTCGTCATCTGCGAAAGCTGCTGCGAATCAGATGGTAAGACAAGGTGCCCGATGTGGAAGTACTGAGACGTGCTGGTACTGTCAGTGTTGAAGCCCTAATAACAGCCTCCCAGCTCAGATGGGCCAGCCACATGAGAAGAATGCCAGACAACCACCTATCAAAAGAGGTTTTCTACGGGGAGCTGTGCTCGGGAAAAATGAAGCAGGGAGGCCAGAAGCTACACTTCAAAGATGTGCTCAAGCGCCACATGAAGACCTGTGACATAGATGACTCCAGCTGGGAGACAGTGGCCCTGGACAGACAGAGATGGCGCTCCACAGTAAGGCAATCGAGAACAGCTGTTGAACAAAAGAGACAAGAAGCCTATAAGGCCCACCATGCAAGACATAACAGACCAACTCAAACAATATTCATCTGTGACCAATGTGGACGATATTGTCCCTCTAATGCGGGCCTAATGGCCCACAGGCATGCTTGCTGAGCTTAAACTGCATCACAGTCACCGTCGTTTCGATGGGACTGCCGAAGATGATCATAGTTAATTACTTTTTTTATTCTACCTTTAAAGATGATCATAGTTAATGACTTTTTTATTCTAACTTTAAAGATGATCATAGTTAATGACTATTTTTATTCTAGCTTTACGTAAGTCACACATCTTAAATATTAAGAAATTCTAATATTTGATCTCAAGCTTGCAAGGGCATTAAGGTTTTCCCAAATTTTGAAATACTAAATCCTCTCATATGACTTAAAGATGACAGAATGGGTTCCACTGCATTTGAGAAATTTGTGAGAAAGATTGTTAAAATCTGTTTGCTCTAGCGATACAGATGTGTCCTGGCAATGTTGCCTACCTTTCTTTCAAAACCATAAAATAGAATATTATAAAAAGCTAACTTTTACCTGTTGTACAAATACTTTGACGCTTTGAAGTTTTAATGGATAGCCGATATTAATTAGTTGATAAACCAAACAAAGATATTTCAGTCTGGGGACAGAAAATAAAAGAAAGGGTCTAAACCCTCACCTTACAAAATGTGAAGTGAGTTGGAATGAGGGTAGCTGGAAAGCTGGTGCCGATGACAAATAATATTACGTTGTTGGACAATTTACACAGGGTATTTGCACAAGGTAATTGAAGTTTGTCTTTCCACATAGCTCTCTCAAAACATCGCCCCTCTACACATGCATTTTCTTAGGGAGTCAAAGCACCTGCTAAAACCTTGCTCATGGCCACCTCAGCAGAGGGTGTGACAAACCCTAAAGGATGTCTAGAAAAGCTTTCAAACAGCAAGCTTCTATCATTTAAACATACACACACATTTCTGAAAAGAATGATTTTAACTGTAAACACAGAAGATCAGACATTTAAAGTAATTCCTTTGATCAAATCAGACTAATTTTCTAACTAGATGTGTTGATATGAATGCTACCTATTTGCAGATTTAATATGGTTGAAATAATAAATCATTTCTTACCTTCAAGCTTATTACAGAATAAAAGTCAATTACTGTCAGTTAGTGATGTCTGTCTCAACTTCCCAAGTTATAGATTGACAACCCTGATGATAGCTAATGTTTGTTTTAGAATCAGAATCAAGTTTACTGGCCATGTAGGGTTGCACATACATGGAATTTGACTCCGGTTTCATGGCTCTCTCAGTGTATTTAACATAGAACAACAAGGACACAACAATCTTCAGATATATACACAAGAATTGACTATATACAGGCGAAATAAGAGGCGATTAAGTGCAATGATACAGAGAATATATCAGAGATGCTTAAATAAATGTTAGACGGTTACTTACATACATGCCTGAGGTAGATGGACATGACAGAGCATACCATTGTATGTACAATGTACAGCACAGTATATAGAAAATGGTTGGAGTTATCTGACAATGTTAAGCATTCATTTGAATGACAGTCCACAGAGAGAAACTGTTTTTGTATCTGGTTGTTTTGGTGTAGAATACTCTGTGGCGCATACCAGAGGGGAGGAGTTGGAACAGATTGTGACCAGGGTGTGATAGGTCTGCAATGATGTTGCCTGCCTGTTTCCTTACTCTGGAGATGAAAAAGTCCTAAATGGAAGGCAGATTGGCACCAATGATTTGTTGAACATGCTGTTGAGTATGGTGAGGGGAGGCAATGTTGGGAGGCTCATCCTGAAGTCCACTGTCATCTCCACAGTTTTAAGCGCGTTCAGTTCCAGGCTGTTAGGGCCACACCAGAGGGCCAGCTGTTCAACCTCCCAACTATACGCAGACTCGTCACCATCCCGGGTAAGGCTGATGATGGTTGTGTCATCCACAAACTTCAAAAGTTTAACAGACGGGTCACCTGAGGTACAGTAATTTGTGTAGAGGGAGCAGAGTAGCGGGGAAAGCACACATCCCAGAGAGCATCCCATCCCCGCCAGTGCTTATTGTCTGGGTGCTGGATGTGATTTTCCCCAGCCTCACCAGCTGTCTCCTCTGTCAGGAAGTTTTTAGTGCACTAGCAGATTGGGGCTGGTACAGTGAGCTGGGTGAGTTCGGACGGTAGGATATCTGGGACGATGGTGTTGAGCGCTGAGCTGAAGTCCACAAACAGCACCCTTGCATGTGTCCCTGGGCAGTTGAGATGTTGGAAGATGTAGTGCAATCCTATATTGACTGCATCATCCACTGACCTGTTTGCTCGGTAGGCAAACTGCAGGGGGTCGAGCAGGGGGCCTGTGATTTCCTTCAGGTGGGCCAACACCAGTCTCTCGAAGGATTTCATGCCCACATATGTTAGAGCAACGGGTCTGTAGTAGTTTAATCCTTTGATACATGGTTTCTTGGGGACCGGGATGATAGTGGAACTCTAGAAGCAGGAGGGGACTTCACACAGCTCCAGTGATCTGTTCAAGATTAGTGTGAAAATGGGGGCCAGCTGGTCAGCACAGATTTTCAAACAGGAGGGCAACACGCCATCCGAGCCTAGTGCCTTCCTGGTCTTCTGTCTCTGGAAGAGCTGGTGCACGTCCTCAACACAGATTCTGAGTGCGGGGGGGGGGTTGTGGGGAGGGGAGAGGGGCTGGCAGGGGGTGCCGTTGGTTGTATGCTGTGGCCGGAGAGGGTGAGGGGTGTTTAAGTTCACTCATCAAACCTACAGTGACACCCATTTAGATCATCAGCCAGTTGATGGTTCCCTGCAGATTGGGGGGATATCTCCTATAGCTGGTCTTAAAAACCTCTCCAGACTGATGCTGGGTCGTTGGCAGAAAACCTGTTTTTCAACTTTACAGAGTAGCACCTTTTTGCCACTCTGATCTCCTTTGTGAGTGTATTTCTGGCTTGGTTGTACCAGATCCTACCTCCACTCCTGTAGGCTTCCTCTTTAGCCTGACGAAGCTGCCTGAGTTTTGCTGCGAGATACAGAAAGTTTTGGTGGGCACACACGTCCTCACAAAAGCTGATGTAAGATGTCACAGTGCCAGTAAGTTCATCCAGGTCTGTAGATGCAGCCTCAAAGACACTATAATCGGTGCCATCAAGGCAGGCCTGGAGCTCCAGTTTTGACTCATTGGTCCATTTCCTCACAGTTTTAACCACAGGCTTTGCAGATTTTAGTTTCTGCCTGTAGGTTGGGACAAGATGAATCAGAGAGTGATCAGAGAGGCCCAGGGCTGCACGGGGGACAGAGTGATAGGCGTCCTTTAATATTGTGTAGCAACTATCCATTTTTTTTGTCCCTAGTGGGACATTTAACATTCTCTCTGTATTTTGGCAGTTCAAGGCTGAGATATGCTCTGTTAAAATCCCCAAAGATAATGAGAAGGGAATCTGGATATTTGCACTCCATGTTGGTAATTTGATCAACCAGGTGTTCTATTATCGCTAGTCCGTAGAGCTATATTTACATATTGCCCTCTGACCTCGCCTCTGGCGACGCTAGGCTCTGAAATTCACCGCTCATGCGACAGCATCCCCTAAGCCCCGCCCACAACTGCACTTGACATGCGTCACCACATCACTCATCAGTTCGACTAGAGCCTCCTTCAAGGGAAGACGTGTCGCGCTGAGCTCTGTTGAGGGGTTTTTTCTTCATTGCTAGCTAGCTTACCTATTTTCTCTATTTTGACAATAGTGCGGTTTTCTCCGTCACTATGGCTGGTGTTAACGTCGATGTCGATGTTCTTTTCGCCGAGTTTTAGAGTTGTTGCCACAGGAAGAAGGACGCTGGCGATTTCCATCCTTTTTGCAGCGACCATCCTAGCATGGCTCATGTTCGGGAGACTGCAGCTAGCCTAGAGGCGCCACCATGCATGGTGTGCGCTTCATGGCCGCTCAGTCGACGGACGAGCTGGGTTTCACACGCCTTTCCACTCAGGCTGGTGTCGGTGTGTTCGAGATCCCTCCCTGGCCGCGCTCGTTGGTTTCTGCTGTGCTCCCTGGGAGCCAGGACCACATGTGCCCGCCGGCGGTTCCGCAGGCTGCTACTCAAGATGGCAGATCTTGCTCCTACCAAGTCCCTGAGGAAGGGTCCGAGGAGGAGGCAAAGTTCGACGACTTTTTCCCTTTTTTTCCTCGAGAGGGCCTTGGCTTCGACGGGGACCACAAGGGTTGCCCCAGTCCATGCCTCGGTGACGCCCGGAATGGATCAGGCATTCTCTGCCTCGGTGGAGGTGCGCAAGACCATAGGCACATTCCGCCCTTCCCCCCCCCATCACGGAGTCCATCAAAGCCACATGGCCGGAACCAGAGAAGGTGCACTCCACTGTTAAAGTGAACACCAAGAGCCACCTGACGGTTGCCGGCTGGTCTCCTGCTTCTACGCTGCCCCCCACTGTGGAGAAATTTCTTTTTCCCCAGCTCTACCCTGGTAAGCTACGCGAATCGGAGAGCAAGGAGGCGCCGATGAAGATCAAACAGTGAGAGCCAGGGGGATGACGACACCGATGCCTCACGCCTGGACAAGGCTTGGAGGGCTTCTCAGATCATCGGCACGTTCCTCCGTGATACCGTGGTGAACCTGGGTGCGGCTCTGTCCTCCTCAGTCCTGCTGAGGCGCGAGTTCTGGACGAAGGACTGTCGCTTGGAGGACGGGGTTGTTAAGATGATCCGCAAGCTCCCCATCAACATGGACGGCCTTTTCGGTGTGGATGAGCCAGCACTGGAAAAGATCCGTCACGACCTGGCCAACGCGGAGCTGCTGGCTAAGACCTTCAAAGAGAAGGGTCCCGCGCAGCCTCCGACACGCGCTCAAGGCTCTCCGAAGCCCCAGCCGCAGGGGGGGCGAGGTCGAGCCTCGAAGCGCCGCAAGAACTACGACAAGAGCCGGTCGGCTGGCCCTGCACCAGCCCCTGGGGCTCACAGTCAGTCCCACCACGCTGGCGGAGGCGGCGCGGGTGGTCCTCAGCCTGACGTGAAGCGGAAGTACGAGCACCAGACCAGGGGTGCCAGCTCGGGAGATCCACGCCGCCGCTGACGGTACGCGACAGACCCCCACACCCCCTGTTCGAACATTGCAGGTATTGATGTTATGGCCACTGGTGGAAAGGTTTTACCATGCAATGAGGGGAACATGGTGATGAATAAAGATTTCAGTTCTGCATTCTATCCTTCGTGTTCCTCGTCTGTAGATTATTCTACGGTGGGTGGTCTGTCATATAATGTTGGTGATGTCGATGCTACTTTTATTCCACACGCACATGGTGTAGTGAGTAATGTTGTGTCACATGCCACCGGACTCTGCAAGCAAGTCAGAAGAAAAGAAGATGTTCCAGATATGGCAACGGGTTCACTAGCTTCACAGGGTATAGGCTATGTTAATTATACCGCTGAGATCAGTTCTGTTTCAAACCGTACACAAGGTTATGGGTTGTTGAACTCTGTATCTATGCCTGTCTCAGATAATCATGAGCTGTCAGATGGGAATGAAATTAGTTTATCCCATCGGACAGGCGTCCAGAGTTACGCGCTGGGTTTTCCTGTGCGTAAAGCAGGGTTACCGGAGCGCATGACTCGCTGTCTGTGGCCAGTCGGAGAGGGTGCTGGGCGCGCGCATGCTGATGCTGATTTTTCCGCGCTCCCACCATCTGTTGGGCAAAATCCTGCACATATTCGCTCCCCATATGGGACGCGGTCCGCCGTGGGAGCCTCTCAACACTTCCGTGGAGAGCTCGGAGGTTGGACCGGAATGGCAGCGATACAGCCTATTTCTCGACAGCCAGACACAACGCATCACGCGCCCTCTGTCTCCCCATTACGGACGCTGGCAGGCGCTGCCGGGTGTACCAGAGTGGATCCTCCGGACGGTCAGGCATGGGAACGAGATTTGGCTCGAGCAGGGTCCTCCCCCTTACACGGGCATACGTCAGACGCTGATCCATTCACCTGCCGAAGCAGAGGTGTTGCGGCAGGAAATATTGGAGATGCTGTCCAAACACGCGATACAGGTGGTGGAGAGAGGCACAGAGGAAATAGGGGTTTGTTCGAGATATTTCCTCGTGCCCAAGAAATCGGGGGGCATGCGGCCGATTCTAGATCTGAAATGGTTCAATACTTGGGTGCGCAAAGAATCATTCCACATGCTGACGGTAACCCAGCTCCTAGCCATGATATCGAGCGGAGCCTGGTTCACATCTGTGGACCTCAAGGACGCATATTTCCATGTCCCGATAGTGGGTCACCACTTGAAATATCTCAGGTTCGCGTTTCAGGGAACATGTTACAAGTAAAAAGTCCTCCCGTTCGGCTACAATTGGCCCCACGGGTCTTTTCGATGTGCGTCAAGGCGGCTCTCACTCCGCTATTCGCCCAGGGTTACGTTATAGCGTACTACTTGGACGATCTGCTTCTGATAGCCCCAGATCACCGGCTGGCTATGGAACGCACGAGTCACCTGGTCTCGCACCTGTCAGACCTGGGTCTCACGGTAAACTGGAAGAAGAGCACTCCCTGGCCGTCACGTGAAACCACCTATCTGGGATTAGCGTTGGACTGAGGGAGGATGCTGGCTTCCGTCTCGGAGGAGCGGTGGCAGGGGTTAGAGGACCTTCTTGCCAGTTTTGCCCCGGGCCGGTCAGTGACAGTAGGTCAACTGCGTCGGCTCCTGGGCATCATGTCCTCTGCTCACCAGGTGGTGCCTCTGGGTCTGCTTTTTATGAGGAGACTCCAGTGTTGGCTTATTCGAGAGGGCCGGTTCCGCCGGCTGCGCCAACGGCACAGGTTAGTGGTCCCAGAGGGGGTGAGCTTGGACCTGGATCACTGGGCAGAGGCCTGCAGATCCAGGGTTGGGGTTCCCCTCGGACCCAGATCGGAGGAGGTGATTCTATTCATGGACGCATCCCTGGGAAGTTGGGGTGCGATCTGTGGCCACGGCACAATCAGAGGAGTATGGCCCGTGAGTCACAATGCGCACATCAACACGCTGGAGCTGGAGGCAGTGCTGTTGGCGGTGCGTCATTTCGCTCCTCTCCTACGACATCGACACATTCTGGTCAGGTCGGACAGTACCACTACGGTGGCGTATATCAACAGGCAGGGCGGGACGCGGTCGGCTGCGTGCCGTGCATTAGCCTACGACCTGTGGAGTTGGGTGCATCAGAATGCGCAGTCCATTCGGGCAGTTCATGTGCCTGGCAGCCAGAACGAGGCAGCGGACATCATGTCGACTGGTCCCTCAATCCTCTTATCGTGGAGATGATCTGGGCGAGGTTCGGAGTGGCGCAGGTGGACTTGTTTGCGTCCAAGAGGAACGCCAAATGCGCATGATGGTATTCGCTCTGCCCGAGCAACAACCCGCCTATGGGAGTGAATGCGCTGGACATCGAGCCGTGGCCACGCGAGCTGCTCTATGCTTTTCCCCCTCTGGGTCTGATACCGGCGGTGGTGGAACGGATCAGATGCACGGGCATGTCGGTGATCCTGGTGGCTCCCAACAACCCAGGCGCGCCGTGGTTTCCGAACATGGTTTCCATGGTGCGCGCGCCACAGTTCCTCCTCCCGATGTGGCTGGACGCTCTGACGCAGGCAGACGGGATTATCCAACAGGAGCCCCTTCTAGCGGGGTTCCAACTGGCGGCCTGGCTTCTGAGAGGGCCAGGCTGAGAGAGGAGGGCTTTGATGAGGCCACGGTGGCCACTATACAAGCCGCGCGCGCTCCGAGCACATAAGCGCAATACGACTCCAAGTGGAAAATTTTTGCTAGGTGGCGCGTGGGAGAGGGCGTGGAACCTCTGTCTGCATCCTTGGCCCACGTTGCGGGGTTCTTGGAATACAAGAGATCGACTGACAATTTAGCCTACGAATCGATCAAGGGGTACTTGGCAGCGATCTCAGCCTTTATGCCTAGGCTGGGTGGCAACACTGTCTTCTCTCACCCCCGTATGGTGGCGTTCCTCAAGGGGGTGAGGAACAGGCAGTGTGTTCGGAACGACCGCATGGCCACTTGGGATTTATCCCTGGTTCTGTCGGCGTTGTGTTCTGCGCCATTCGAGCCTTTGGAATCGGCTGACGTTAAGTGGCTGTCGGCCAAGGTGGCGCTCCTGCTGGCCCTGGTGTCTTTGGGTAGGGTCAGCGAATTGTGCGCGCTCTCCACAGAGGGCATCGAATTTGCCGCGGACAGTTCAAAGGTGATAGTCTACCCGAATCCGTCGTTTCGTCCGAAACATGTCACCGCGCATTACCAGCGGGTGCCATTGGTGTTGTCAGCCTTTTATCCCTCTCCCTCTTCGGAGGAGGAGAGGAGGCTCATCTCCTCTGCCCGGTTCGCGCGCTACGGTTTTACCTGCAGCGCACTGGTCCTTTCAGAAAGACTAAACAGGTCCTTGTCTGCTACGGGGCGACGGGCAGGAAAGGAGAGGCGCTGTCTAGCCAGAGGCTTTCTCATTGGATTTGCTCCGGGATCTCCCAAGCCTATGTGGGGGCTGGTAGAGAAGTACCCAGGTTTAAAGCGCACTCCACGAGGGGCACAGCCGCTTCGGTGGCTCTCTATGCTGGTGTGGCGATGGAGTCTATTATGTCAACGGCAATGTGGTCTTCGCCACGTTCGTTCATTAATCATTACTTTACTGACCAGTCTGCTATCACAGTGACCGGTGCCGTGCTTGGCACAGCGAGGCACACTGATGCGTAATATGCTCTGGCCATACGCAAGTGTCTCCTGTCGGGAACGCGGACATTTGTACATAGTTCATTTTTAAAAAAAAAAAATTTATATATAGGCTAGAGCCTATGTGTATATGTATATGGAAAGTTGGAACGGTTACGTTCCCTTTTCTCTTTTTTCCCGCCCCCTTATGTGAGCCTCCCCTCTACGATATACTAGCCGGCCAAAGGGGGGATTCGAGTACTGGGTGTGAGGTGTTGTTCCCCTTATTGTCCTCAGCGCAGGTGGCAGGCGAGGGGCATTAGTCTGCCGCTACTCCGTAGTTGGGGCAATATGTAAATATAGCACTACGGAGTAGCGATAATAGAACTCCTGGTTCTGTAGAGAACCTAGGTTCTATGAGCTACGGAGTAGTGCTATATTTTCCTGCTCGCCTGCTGAGGTCCCTTGAAGGAGGCTTTGGTGGGTCGAACTGACGAGTGATGTGGTGACGCATGTCAAGTGCAGTTGTGGGCAGGGCTTAGGGGATGCTGTCGCATGAGCGGTGAATTTCAGAGCCTAGCGTCGCCAGAGGCGAGGTCAGAGGGCAATATGTAAATATAGCACTACTCCGTAGCTCATAGAACCTAGGTTCTCTACAGAACCAGGAGTTTTAACGCCTCTTTAACACAGGCCTGGGGTGGGATATAGACACCAATCAGAATAAATGATGAAAATTCCCATGGTGAATAGAATATCAAAGAAAGCTGAATATGTATCTGGACATGTTTTTCGAGAACAATATTCCATCACTCTTCTAAGTGACCTCTTCAGTCTCAACTGACTGCAGGTATCCCCAGCCTTATAAACAATACAGTTTAGATTAGATTAGGTTAGGTTAGATTAGATTAGATTGTTTTATTAGCCACACAACCAAGGCCAGTGAAATTTGTTTTTGGTACACAAACTCTGCAGCACAATACATACATTGACAACAACAGACACTCCACATATTATCACAAACAATAGTTACACAATAACAGAAATAAACATAACACACATAACAATTAGGTGAATGGTGGTATTTGTGCCAATGGTGTGTGAGGAGGGGACCATAGGGAGGAATTCAGAGCCCTGATGGCTAGGGGAAAAAATTGCATAATGACATAAATCCAATGATCAGTTTCATATGTAAATAGGTGTGACCATTAACTAGCGTTTCAATGACCAGGTGTACTATCCACAGAGGATTTGGGAATGTTAAATACAAGGTTTTACAGTCAATGATATTGACGGTAGTGCAGTTCTATATCCCCACTGTCACAGTTTAAAGAGTGCTCCGGCTCGCGTTCCCCTTCCGCATCTTCGACGGAGTCCGCAAAGAGCTGCCCCAGCCAAAAGCTCAGCAAGACTTTCGTTAAAATGTTCAGTTAAAGTTATTAAAAAATTCTGTTTAATTTGTCCAGTGGACAGTTGGGGGTTTAAAAATTCTTCCCCTGCTGTATGTGATCAGTGGGTAGGCGCTGAAAACTAAACAAATAAACAAAAACAGAAAAAGTACAAGAGAGCGCAGAACCAAGGCTACCATCCATGGCACCATCTTGATTGTATAAACCAGTGTAATTTATTTTGACTTGCTTTCAATTTCAGAACACGGTTTGAAAACACTTCCATTCTTATGTCCCTTGATAAAAGGTAAAAATGTAGCAATAAACCCCAAGGTCAAAGTTGTTTTTTTTTTCCCTGTAAGAAAAATAAGGAGGGTTGTGTTGGGAGGAACTCAGGTATTTGTGGAGTTGATTGAGACCTACCATCCTAGACTACCCTCAATGCAATCTACCACACTTTCCCAACATCTGAACATAAGCTTTTGATTCAGGGGTACAATTTGACAATATTCAGGGGTATAATCTGACAGTCAAAAGATCTGAATTTTTCTCAACAACATTGCTAACAGTAATTTTAGTAGCAATTTAGCTGTATTTTATATTTTTACTTTTTTCCCCTTGGTTTGAGAGGGGTCAGATGATGGTGGTTGTTTTCTTATCGATATTGCAAGCAGCTTCTCACACGTTGTCTGGGCCCCCAGTATAATACAGAATACTGATTACAGCTACAATCCTGATAACTGTCTTTTTAGTCAAGCTTACTAAAACATATTGTTATACTAGTAATTGGTGTTTGAGCCTGCTGCCGGATCTACCACATGGGCAACCTGGGCACATGCCCAGGGGCCCCTGAGCGCAAAAGGGCCCTCCACGATGGGAGAAAAAAAAGTATGCATTTATTTTTATGTTGCGCTCCACTGAACTATGACAGAAAACTTGACCCATTCTCTTGTTCTTGATAATTATCCAATCAGAATTAAATAAAAGTTGTTTTCAAGAAATTATGTCTCATGATTGATTGTTTTATTGGTGAGATGGTTGGGCAAGTGGTGACTGGTGTGCAAGTGGTAATGCTTATGGCTAATGGTCAAGGTGGGTGAGCATAGAGAGCAGGGGGCTTACACTGCACAGATTCAAGATCAGTTTTTCCCAAGCCAAGTTGACATTAAAAACAGCGGAATTAATTTTTACCTGACTACCATCAGTTAGGTTGTATCAGTGAGAAGTGCGTGGGAAAACTTGCTAAGCAGCAGAAAATGGACGGCGTTAAACAAAAGCCCAGCTGGACTGCCAAAAGAAAGGAAAAGGAAGTGAAAGAAGCAGGCACAATATAGAAGAAAAATGTCTCAATAAGCAGCTTTTTCAAAAAAGCCAAACAAAGTGAAGAAGAGGGCATTCCGATGGCGGATGTCGAGCTAGCTAGTAGTAACGGTAGCCTGGAAGCATCTACTGATGGTTGCAGTGGTGCACAGCTGGATTTTGAGGACTTGATCACAGAACTGGCAAAGAAAAAGTCAAGAGAGAAGAACGTCTAAAGGTAAGAAGTATTTGATTATGCTGTCTGTGCATTGAGCAGTATCTTTTGTGATCGTGTGTTGCTGTATATTTGGTGGATGAATTCATTTGATATGCTGTTTGCATAATGTGTTTTGCACCACACTGGTGTGATGCTGCTACATTGTGTTGGAATCCGTTTGTCAAGTTCATTGACGTGTTGGCTTTTGCAGTTCTGTGTGACGTTGCCTCACTTAGTGAGCCTTATTTGAAACCTGCATTCAGCTGTGCTGTGTGATTACCTTAGGATGGGCATTGTTGTAAACCTTTTGCTAGTCAATCACATTATTATGTACCAGTAATGACTGGTGTGCTGTCTGCTCAGATGTTTTCGGTGACCACAAATATTGTCATAGTCTTGAGTCATACACTGCCTTGGGATGATTTAATCAACTTTTTCCTTGTCTTGTGATTTGTGAGTGAAATGGCAGTATTTGGTCTACTGAGCTGTACAAGCATACCTGCTCAGCTGGCCTGGTTATTCAGCCTTTAACCAATACGCGTGTGATTATGGTGTGGTAGATTTCACATGCCGGCTTGACTGGAATCTCAAAATAATTAAGGTGGGGTTTAATGGCTGCGGTGGGTGGCACGGGGTGGCATGGTTTGTGTGTGGAAGGCGGGGGGGGGGGTTATGAGTTTCAGTGCCCAAGGGCCCAGGGGGTACTAATCCAGCCTTGTTTGAGCCCTCCAAATTAAATTACCAATTACCAAACAAAGTCACCAGTATTGTGGTGTTAGCATCTTCCACACATCAAACAAAAAAACACAGTTAAACCCGAGTTTAAGGTATTGATATACCGTATTTCCCGGACTACAAGTCACACCAGAGTATTAGTTGCAGTCAGCAAAAAACACATTGTGAGGAAAAAAAACATATACATTTCTTCAGTGTATAAGACGCATTTATATGGTGGTAACATAAAAAATGAATGAGTAGAATGTATATTCCCATTCAAATCAAAATAGCAGGAAGATGAGCGCAAGGGCCATTTTTATCTGAGCCGCTGCCATTGTTAAGAACTTTGACCATTGTAGCAGGCTAACTTCCATATAAACCGACTTGCAGACTCATTTTTTTAAGTCGCAGACTCACTGAAGTGAAGTTTTGCAGTAACAACCAAACGAGCGGTGGAGTAGTACAAACATGTATGGCCCCATAAACATGTGCTGTCATCATAACTCTTTTCAACTACTCAAATGACCACGGCAAACAGTTCAATGGCCGTTCTACTCATTCAGGTTCTATGGGTGGTACAGTATCTTCACTTGAGTCACAAGATTAAACAGTACCATCTTGTGTCCTTAGTTTAAATGCAGTGTATAAGTTGCTTTGGAAGATACGTCGCAGGCCCAGCCAGACAAGTAAAAAAACCAGTGACTTAATAGTCCGGGAAATACGGTAGTATCTTTTGGCAGAGGTCTACTATTAGCTTGTTATGTGTGGGGTTTTTTTTAACACAATAACTCCGTTTCTTCAAATTTTCCATATCTGCTTGACTACTTCATTCCTCTGCTTTTGGCTGCAATGGAGAAGACACACACTAAATGCCATGTCATTTTACTTACAGTTCATGTTTTGGATAACCTATTGTCTTAAAATGGCAATTAGCAGAATATTATCAAAAATACATTTCTTCCCATAGAAAACTATTTAATATTGTAGCTTTAAAGAACAACATAAACATTATAAGTATTGGTTTCTTTGAGCTCATGTCTATCATGAGCTCAATTCATTAGTTAAATTCATTAGTTCATGAGTTAAATTCATTCATTGAACTAAAATAATATTTTTCCTACTCAATTTATGAAATTATGCACTTTGAATACACATCTAGCACATATAATCACAGCACAACAGAATTTAGAATAATTTAAACAAAATAATTTATTAACCCATCTTAAGACTTTGAGTAAAGATTTCCAATTAGTTTCCATGTAAAATGCAGGCATTTCAGAAACATTTTTCAAACAATACTGGCAAACAAGATGATTGCCATAAGTAAGTGTCTTGAAAAATAGAATGGAGAAGCAACCAATTAGAGAAACAAAAGAAGTTTTGAGGGGGGGATGGTTTGTGCAGAGGTTTATTGCAAATCCAGGGGGGTCTGAGTCATCTTGCCTTCAGTGTACAATAGCAGAAAGACTGACAGAAAAGCTGCTATTTCTTCATGCCAAAGTTCCTTCCACCACTAATCAGCATTGCTAAAAAAAAAAATTCCCCCCGAAGTCTGTGTTAACTTCCTGCTTCACCCAGCCTAATGTACCGACAGTCCTCGCTGTCTATCCAGCTTATTCTCTCCAGAAGATGGTGGATTGCAATGCTTTTCATTATACTGTTTGAAACAAGGGTCTGTATTATAATGACAAGAAGAGTCTTCCCTATTCATATTTTATGTAGCAAATGCCTTGGTCAAAATGTGAATACAGATGAATCCCTTACAAAAGCAAAACAAGTTTGAATAAAATAATTTAGTTGTCGGTATAAAGGGGTTTAACTTAACAAGGTTTCTTGACTGCATACTTCCCATTTGCTTGCCAAAAAAAAAGGAATAGAAGTATTAGGCTACAACTTCTTTTTTGCAGGGTTTATCAATATACTATTCCAAGCAGTTTGTAAAACTACCGAACAAAGTAAGAATCAAAACAAGAAATTACACATAGTTTGATAAACTTTGTAGCAAGGTGGACTTCTGAAGTGGTGATTTCTTCCATGCTGCTATCAAAATGCAAAAAGAAAATTCAGTGTACCACTTTTAATTCATTGTTCAGCTCAAACATTCACTTTGTGTGCTAGTTCTTTCCATTTTGATGTCAGCTTTATAAAAGCCTCTGTGATGTAGTTACAGCTATAACTGTATATCATTTATAAGGCACATGAAAGCAAACACACTCCACTGGCTATCTTTCAAGATAATGCAATTATCATGTGCAATTATCCTGAATTACAGCATGTTTATCTAACAGAATATACATTTGCATATGGATCTGTGAACATCCACAGCTGCACAAAGTGTAATATGCAAACCACATCTAAGATCGATCTCTCTCCTTCTCTCCTGTTTGAAGGCACTTATCTTGGATGCAAATTAAAATATTTGACTGTTAGAACACTTTTGAAATGTCAAAACTAAGCTGGTCTACATTCCACAAAATCCACAAAATCCACATGGGAAAGGATCTCCCGTTGTTCTTTTGAAGATAAAGAACCGAAGCTAAAAAAAAAAAATCAGTAAATGTCTTTGGAGGGAAAAAAAAGAGAGACATTCTCAAGTCATGCTATTGATTTAAATTAATGCCAAGGCTTTGAGGAAGGTGCTATATAACAATAACCCATTATGCCGGGTAATTGATGATTTGAGAAATCTATAACAATCCTTTCTATCAGCAAGCATCAATGTCTCTGTGGACTTCTATTTATTAACTTCTTAGCAAAGTAGTTGACATTCTTCCATGACAGAACATTAGAAATGGAAGATTAATCTTATACAGACCAGGTCAGTAATAAGCTGGCCCAACAAAGTCACGTCAGTCGGTCTTCCTGACTGACATGACTTTGTTGGGCATTTCAATTCAAGAGTATAATCCTCTCAACTGGCCAAATTGGGTTATTTGTTCACTTTAAACTAACTTAACTGTTGACCTGGTTAACGTTTAACTTTTTGATTAAACACACACAAAACACATTTCTTGACATTAAAAGCCTCTCTCTTACAGCTAATGTACCCAATAATCATCCCACTTCTATTTAAAATCTGTTTTTATGGCATGTTAATATAATATAGCTGTAATATCAATTATCATCATGAGAAATAATACAATAATCCAACACAAAACTCCTGTTTAAGGAATGGTTATATTTCATCTGTTAAATGTATATTTCATGAATTTTATGGAGCACACTGGTTCAATACTCTGTCTAGTAGTTTATAGGGTGACTTATGCAATGTGATGTAAACCTGAAATTGTTTAAGATAGGCATGCAAATGTTAAAGGAACGCTACACCAATTTTCAGCCACATCTAAAATTATTTGTCCATGGAGTTTACATGTCTAACATCCAGCAGACTTTCCAGTGTTCTCTGTATTGCCATAGCCAGCTGTAGAAAACTCACTCACTTCTGCGGTCCAATTACGTTTTGCTGATGAATTACTGCTGAGAAATGGCACGTTAAGTTTCAATTTTGATTCTCAATCAATGGGGAACAAATCCTGTGTCTCCTGGAAAAGCACAGCAGCCATATTTAGGGCAATACTCTCAAGTGTTGTACCCAAATTTATTTGGACATCAAAATTATCAGTGTGTTGCCACTGAAAAACTTTTGGATGACATTCATGTTTTGGAAGGATCTAGAACTTAGCCATACTTATATGAACCAGAGTACAGAGCCAAAGAAATCAAAAGAGAGGCGGAGGCTGTTGTTATGTCTGCACACATCGACAGTGCTGCATTTGATTTGGTGCTGTTCTATTGTGCTGGGATTGATTGGTGACGCCTGGGGGCTCTGGGTTGTTTTATCGGGTCTGCCTGTGGTGCTGTGTTAGTCTAAATAAAGAATGCAACGTAGAGGTTGTGTCGAGCGACAGCGCTGTGTCCTGACGTCATTTCTAAATACAATATTGGCGACGAGGATGGCTGATATCTCTCTCCCACCACCTGCCCCCTTCCTGGCATTACCTGGCGAGCCTCCGGTACCATGGACTCGCTGGCTACATAGTTTTGAAAATTACATCATCGCCTCAGGGCTCGACGACGTGAGCCAGGCTAGGAAGACGGCTCTGTTGCTACACTGCTTGGGAGCAGAGGGTCATCGTGTGCTCAGGACTCTGGGGAACGTCACAAACTTTGACGAAGCTGTGGGACTTATGTGCACCCATTTCGCTGCTCCACAGAATGCCCTCCTTCGGCGATTTATATTCCGTCAGCGACACCAACTGCCCGGTGAGTCTGTGCGGCAGTATGTAGCTAATTTGCGAGGGCTAGCTAGCTCATGCAAGTTTGGCGCGCTTCAGGACGAGATGGTTCGCAACCAGCTTATCGAACACACCAACAACGCAAAGGTGCGTGAGACTCTCCTGCTGGAAAACGACGATCTGCTGCTGTCCAGAGCAATTACCATCGCACTACAAGTTGAGAGAGCAGCTGAGTGTGTTGCTATGCTAAATACACAGCAAGTGGCCACCTCCAGTCAAGCTGCCAACAACTTCTCCCTCTACTCACGGCTGCCCCTCGGGACGCAACCCAGCCAGAGCGAGGTGGGCGCCAACTCCACTGAGGACGTCTTGCAACTGCAACGACGGCGTTCTCGGCCCCGCCCTCAACAGTCCTGTGGTAACTGTGGATCTCGGTCTCATGTTTCAAGGGCTCAGAACTGCCCTGCCCGTGGCCAGACATGCCGTAGCTGCGGTAAGCAAAATCACTTTGCCAACGTCTGTCGATCTCCCCCGGCTGGGTCAGAGGGCCACACCCCCCAGTCTTCAACCGCCATCATTCACAAGGTGAGCTCTGGGCCAGTGTCATTCAAATCATGCACAGTCAACATTAATGATGTGTGCATCCCCCTGCTGTTGGACACCGGTGCAGGTGTGTCTCTCCTGAGTGTTGATACCTACAGTCAATTTTTCGGTTCACTGCCACTGTCTGCACCCTCAGCTGTCCTCTGTGGGTATGGTGACTCCAAAATCGATCTGGTTGGCTCTCTCCAAGTGACTGTCCGCTATGGAACCAAGCTGGTGCCCAATGCAGTTTTTCATGTGGCATGCCGTGGGGCCAGCCTGATGGGCCTGGACCTGTTCTCCGCTCTGGGGTTCTCCCTCTTAGACACAAGGGGGGCAGCAATCCTGACTTGCCACGTCTTGGCAGCAGAAGTGGCCATCGCTGTTTATGGGGCTGGGCTGCCTCTCCGCCTTCCCCCATCAACCTCTCCTCAACCCTGCTGTGAAATCTGTCATCCAACCACTGCGCCGCGTCCCGTTGGCTCTCCGTGATGGGGTCTCCGCCGAGCTGCAACAACTGCTGAAAGCTGGCATCATTGAACCGGTGGACGCGTCACTTTGGGTCTCAAACCTCGTGGTGGCTAAAAAGAAGTCGGGGGGCCTGCGTGTCTGCGTCGATCTACGTGCAGTAAATAAGGCAGTGGTCCCTGATAAGTATCCACTGCCCACCTCAGAAGAACTCACTGCTCAGTTCTATGGCTCTGAGGTGTTCTACAAGCTCGACCTCAGACAGGGGTACTTACAGGTGCCCCTCCACCCCAGCAGCCGAAACCTCACAGCCTTTGTGACACATGCAGGAGTCTTTCGCTACACCAGGATGCCTTTCGGTCTCAGCTCCGCCCCTAGCTGCTTCCAGAAAATCATGGTCTCCGTGCTGGCTGGCATACTGGCCGTGGCCATTTATCTGGACGATATAGTGGTACACGGGCCTACCAATGAAATCCATGACAAGCGCCTCAACATGGTCTTCACAGCCCTGTCCAAGCACAAGCTAACTCTCAATGCTGAGAAATGTGTCCTCTCTGTGCCAGCCATCGAGTTCGTGGGGTTCCGGCTGTCAGCGAGCGGTGTAACTCCACTACAATCCAACATGGACGCCATTCAGGCCATCCCTGAGCCCAGCTCGGCCGCCCAGGTCGCCTCCTTCCTGGGTATGACAAGTACCTGAGGTTTCTTCCCCGGTACTCTGCAACCACAGCCCCCTGCGCCAGCTGCTGCGTAAGGACGAGCCATGGGTGTGGTCAAAGGCATGCAGTGACGCTGTGCGTGATCTCAAGACTCAACTGACTTCACCACCAGTGTTGGCTCACTTCGACATCTCCAGCTCTACCTTTGTGACCTGTGACGCATCAGCCACAGCGATAGGGGCTGTGCTGTCTCAAACCCAGAACGGTGTGGAGAAGCCCATCGCCTTCGCCTCCCGTGCCCTCAACCTGACCGAGCAGCGGTACCCCGTGGGTGAGCGTGAGGTGTTAGCCTGTATCTGGGCTTGTGAAAGGTGGCACCTCTACCTCTATGGCCGCTCCTTCACCCTCAGGACAGATCACCAGGCCCTGACAGTGCTGCTCTCCACATCTGGGACAGGCCACAAACCCCTGAGGCTGCACCGCTGGTCTGACCGCCTCCGCCAGTACAACTTCAGCCTGCAGTTCACCCCAGGCAGAGACAATGTTGTCGCCGACCTGCTCTCTCGCTCTGTCTCCACCCCAGCTCCACAGACGGACACTGACTGTGTGGAAAAGGACATTGTCCAAATGCTACACACACCCCTTCAGGCCACTGTCTCTCTGCAGAAGCTGAGGGCAGCCTCCGAACAGGACCCTGTCCTCTCCCAGCTCCGCACCTACATCCAGAGCGGCTGGCCTCACAAGGTCCCAGAGGAGCTGGCTGCGTTCGCCCGAGTCAGACAGGAGCTCTCCTGCTGGAACGACACCTGCGTGGCACGTGGGTTTTGCACAGTGGTCCCAGCTGCTCTCCGTGCGCGTGTTTTGAATATGGCGCATGAAGGCCACCTGGGCATTGTGAAACTGAAACAGCGCTGCCGAGACCTGGTGTGGTGGCCGGGGATAGACAGAGATATTGAGGCTCTGGTGAAGGACTGTTCTGCCTGCCTTGTGAGTGGCAAGACTGGCCACCAGGCTCCCCCACCCCTGCAACCTCGCGCCTGGCCCTCTCAGCCCTGGGAACACCTGCAGTTGGACATTTGTGGTGAGATCCATGGAGTTCCCCACCACCAACGCTTCACGGTGGTCGCCTACGATCTACACTCAAAATGGCCTGAACTCACCACTTCTGGCACTGTGACCTCACAGATCATCATCAACTTCCTGGACTCTCTCTTCTCTCGCTGGGGCCTCCCAAAGACCATCACCACTGACAACGGCCCTCAGCTGGTCTCTGCTGAGTTCACTGCTTATCTCGGAAACAAAGGCATCCGTCATATATGCACTGCGTACTATCACCCCCAGGCCAATGGCGGTGTTGAACGTTTTCACCAGTCAATGAAGAACGGCCTCAGAGCACACATGGCCCAAGGGTGCTCTTTCACGCAGGCCATCCGTCACACTCTGCTGCACTATCGGGCCACACAGCACTCGACCACAGGCGTCTCCCCAGCCTCTCTCATGCTAGGCAGGGAACTGTGCATGCCCCTTGACAGGCTCCGCCCCTCCACACCCCAGGCACCTCCCTCTGTGGTCAGAGCCTCAGTCACTCGTCAGCAGAGGCGGATGAAGCAACGGTTTGACCAGTCAAAACGAACCAGGGTGCCAGACATCAATGCGTCAGACTGGGTCAGGGTCCACAGGCCCCACAGGGACAATAAAATGGCTTCATACTGGTCCTCTCCTCTCCAAGTCACCCGTCAGCTGGGCCCAGCCACCTACCTCCTCAGCGATGGCACTCGGTGGCACTCCAGTCGTCTACGGAAGGTGTCAGCTCCGCCACACACAGCTGGTGACACAACCTTAGCCATTCCCTCAGCATGGCGAGACGCCCCAGGGCTTCATGCAGGTCCTACACAGGCCCCAGACATTCCTGGGCCTCAGCTTGCCTGGGCCTCAGCCCCTGCCTTCTCCCTCCCCACCTCGGCCTGCCCAGCCTCAGGCCGCCCCACGACCTATTCGCACACATTTACGCCCTGGCCACCTAGAGGACTTTGTGTCAACCTTTCATGTTTGAAATCTTGCTGGGGGGGGGGGGGGTGTTATGTCTGCACACATCGACAGTGCTGCATTTGATTTGGTGCTGTTCTATTGTGCTGGGATCGAATGGTGACGCCTGGGGGCTCTGGGTTGTTTGATCGGGTCTGCCTGTGATGCTGTGTTAGTCTCAATAAAGAATGCAACGTAGAGGTTGTGTCGAGTGACAGCGCTGTGTCCTGACGTGATTTCTAAATACAATAGCTGTCGCTACAGTGACTGTACAGACAGTGAGCGGGAGGAGTTAGCAGCCAGAGCCAGCTTCAGTAACTGGTGATGTCTGTTTATAAATGTCCTACTATGCCATCAGAAATTGAGTCCCTGTGTTTCTACGACTTTCATCATTAAATAAACAAACAATTAAACCGTAACAATGAAAATGCGCATGCAATATTTTGTGCATTTAAGTTTTAGGCTATTTTGTTTTTCAAGAGAGAGTTTGTAGACATATTAGAAGCATTACGACTGCAGCAGCATACTCGCACAATGCTTGCTCGTACATGTAGTAACTGCACGACAGACTCTCTGAACAGAGGAAGACCATTTCTTCTGTTAATATGAGTTACACCAAAGCAGTTCAAGTTTTAATAGACAATATAGATGATCACTACTTCCTGGGTTCCCATTATGAAATTTCCCTATAATCCCAACATGTCTTTCACACAGCAGCGCATTTGCAGAGTTAAACACCACATCCCCCTTGAAGGCTTGCTAGCTTGTAGTGCACAGTGCAATATATAATTGGAAACCAGAGACACGTGTAAAAGTATGGTATTGCTTCCACTTTACCTTTTGTTTGCTTATATAATTGCCACTCAAAGAATCCTATTCTGTTATCTTTAATTATAAATAAAAATCCGGGAACAGTATGGCCCCTTCAGAGCCAACTAAATGAGGGAAGAGAGAACCACATTAAGTAAGGCTATGTATGGGATGATACAGAGACAAGTACCCATTTTTGAGAGTTCTGCAAGAAACAGTGCAGGACATTCCAGATGTTGACATACCCCAAAGACACAATAAAAAAGTGAAAACAGCGATAAGTTCAGACAATTTTGGCCAATGGTAAAATCTTACATCAGGGATGTGATCAGCTCGGCAAAAAAAAAGACAGAGGAAAAAAAAATGGCCACCAGATCTGGGTGGTTTCAATAGCCACAATCAAAATAGCAAACATTACACAGCCAAAATAACTTTGTTTTTACATGCCAATGGGTATAGTCTACCAATTACATTTTAGTAATTTCAATACTTGTTACACTGTACTTGACATATAGTTACGCATGAGCAACAGAGCACTATAAAAAGTAAGCATCAATATAAAACATGACAAAACACCAGTGTTACTGAATGTTTATTATATTAAATGATTTAATTACATTAATTCCATGACTAAAACCTTGTGAGGTGTTTTGTATATGTGTCTTAAGCAGAATGGACTATCACTTCCTTTTAGCTTTGTATTTCGAAGTCAGCTTCTTCAGTTCCAGCAAGCGCCTTCTCTTGAACTCCTGTCTGCTGCAGAAGGATGTGCTGGCAATTGCATCATTTGCACTTTTTTTGCTGGTGGTGCTTTTGTGGAAAGGACCGTCTCTTTCTCAAGTTTCCTCTTGAGGTTCTGCCTGTATTTGGTACTAGAGAGTTTTACATTTCAGCACAGATGTGGACTGTGTTTGTCCTTTTGTGAGAAGAGCTCTGTTGCAGACTTGTTGACTGATTTGAGATGGTACTTGACAGCCTGGTAGGAATCGTACGTCTCAGCACTTGTGTTGGCTGCTTTTGCATGGAGAATGTTTCCCATGACATTAAATAAAGACTCCACTAGTGGACCATGAAATGGAGTCAAGGCTGAAAGTGCATATTTTGTAAGCGCTGGGTATTTCTTCCAGACCTGGTTCCACCACTCATCCACTCTGGCTCGTGGAGGAAATGTTGGCAGCCCCATATCACTTGCATACCTAAAGACAAAATGTTTAAAATTATCTACTCATGTATTTTCACAATGTGTGTCCGGTGTCTGTCTGTGTGGGAGTCTATAAACGGCCAAACTAAAGCACTTGGGGCCGCGATTCTTTTTGGCGGTTATCGGGGATGATCGGGGGCACCTATAAAAAATAGCAGAACATTAAAATTATGCATAATATGTGGAATATGCATAAAATACGTGGAAACCCTTCAGAATCCTGAGCAGTTCAACAATATGGCGGGCTCTGGCTACATCACGCCTCGGCTCTTTCCGTCGTTCGCACAAACCTCACATTCTTAACGGGTTACTGGATGGCGGGCGGAGACAGCGAGCAGCGTTGGAAATACAAAGCGTCCATGAAATATAAGCTAC
Organism: Lampris incognitus; assembly: GCF_029633865.1. Classification (NCBI taxonomy): domain Eukaryota; kingdom Metazoa; phylum Chordata; class Actinopteri; order Lampriformes; family Lampridae; genus Lampris; species Lampris incognitus. The sequence goes on from NC_079218.1 coordinate 3,734,095, forward strand.
AACGTCAGAGTCGCATTTGCATGAGTTGAGCACGGGCGTATATGGCGGCTGTCACGTGAAGTGAACTCAATAAAGTGTTCTGTTTTTGAATGTAAATCAGCGCGTGCGGGCGGTTCGGGTTTTGGCGGGTCTGACGAACAATAAAGTTGGCCGCTGTTGCGCGCATGCAAGTGTCTGAGTGTCTTATCTGATGAATCAGATTTAAAGGCCCAAACATACTCGGGCGGAACGTACGCGGAGCAGACTCCACGAGGAATGTCCGCAGTCATTTGGGCTTCCATAGTCGAGCGCACTTCCGCGTTGTAGTTTCCTGTAAAACTGTCCGTGAAACACTACATTACCCACAATGCTTGCGTGTTGTTTACGCTCTTCTGTCATGGCGTCCGACACTGACGACGAGGAAGACATGCTCTTGCCTGCTGGCTCTACAAGACAATAAACTGAAGAGACGGTGGTATGTGTCCTCTCTGTGACGTGTCGTACAGGTGTGGGGACTTTCACACCTTCTACTCATATATTTTCGCAATGTGTGTGTGTGTGGTGTTAGTGTGTGTGTGTGTGTGTGTTAGTGTAGATAGCGGGACCGAAAACTAAAGCATTTATGATCCTAATTATTTTTGGAGGTGGTAGGTATTGTCTCAGAGAGTAAGGGAAAATCCCAAAAATTTAAAATTATGCATAATTATGCACAAATATGCAAAATATGCATTTTTCTAAAAATGGCTAAAAACCACTTCTCGGCATTTCAGATGATTCTGAGCATTTGGGGGAGGGAGTTGGAGTGGGGGGGGTTAGGGGCAGGGGGAAGGCAGTTAGCTGGCAGGATGAAGAGGAGGGAGATTTAGACGGGTGGATAACCACACCGCAACTTGGTTGCGGGTCACTTACTAGTATTTAGTATAAAAGCAAAAATCTTCTCATTGCAATTCAGCCAGTTAGGCCTACCTGATCAAAGTCATACTCAATCACAAGTTTATTAAATACAGTTAAATTATCTTTAAATAATTTCTATGTTCAGCTTAATTACTCTTACCTGTATGTTTCATGCAGAAAGTCAGCCGTTTCTGTTAGCTGCACAGCTGGAAACATTTTTGGCAGCTTTTGCAAGAAAGGCATGATGTGACGATTTCCTCTTGCTTCTGGATCCAAACACGATAGTACCCTTAAGCTGTCGCTGTCCAGCGGCAGCTTGGTTTGCAGGGAAGAGGCACAATTTGCATATGCCTTGAAGACCTTGGCCATGTAGTCAGTCACTAGCGGGTGCTTCCTTCCAAGCTGCATGATGACAGACTTAGCCGCACACTCAAGAAATGGCTCTTCAAGTGCAAAACAAAGCAATCAAATTGAATGTTGCCTGCGCTTTCCCCAGCCAGCTCTATCTTAATTTATTTCTGAGATCCTTGTCCAGCTCTTTAGCAGCAGGGTCGTTGGCTGGTAGTATTTTTGCCATCTGTGGAAGATGAATTGAAGCAACGTCAGCTAATTAGATCAGACTAACTGGCAACTCTTCCTGACATTAATACACATTATGTCACAAAACAGAAGCATTACAGAACATAATCCGACATTTTCGAGTGGTTAGCTCTAGCTAACGTTACCCCCGCTCTCCCAAATAAGATAACGATAACGTTAGCTAGCTAGCTAACGATAGCTAGCTAGCTATCTAATATTAGAAAAAGCAAGCAAGCCAGCGTGAACTTAGCTAATGTAGGTAAACCAACTTCGGAAAAACGGGAACAGTTTCGGAAAGCTATAGGCTACAGGCTTAGTACGTTATAATGCTACGTCTATATTTGGCCAATATGTTCCGTTTTTGGGACCGGAGGTAGCATTAAGTTAGCACCCCCCCCCGGTTTATCGTTAGCTAGCATTCTAATAACGTTAGCTAGCTAGCTAGGTAATGTTAACGTTAGTTATCAAACTAGTTATATTAGTAACCATCATGACTTTTTAAACAGTGATTTCATGATAAATACAACAATGTTAACGTTAGCTAGCAATGGATCAAATTAAAGTTTCTTACCTGAGGTCAACATTACCACAGCCGATGTCAAACCTCTGTTGAGTGTTGCGAGCTGCTCGACGATGAGTTGGACTGAACTTGAAAAGGTTCGCTCACGGCTTGACATTAGAAATCTAAACCAATTAGCAACTACGAAGGGATCCAAAGAGGGCAGGCTTTCTTGGTGATGACATGATAAAGAAATTACTTAAACTACTACCAGAGAGTATTGAAAAAAGCTACCATCGATACACCTGTCCAACAGAACCCCCCCCCCCCAAATATTTTTTTTACGGATCTCCACGATTCAGGTGGGTCATTAATTTGGGTCTGAAAACATGGATTTCTGTCTTAAGACGGAAGAATCACATCCCTGTACATGAATTAATGTGACTCCAGTTTATGACACTGATTTCAATAGGCTGTCATAGGATGAAAAGGATTACTATCATAATGAACCCAATAATGAATGCCAAGACTTACATAGAGCATGCAAACAAGACAGAAATGTTATACAAGAACCACTGCACTCTAAAAACACAGCTGCTTATCAAAATGATTCCCTTGAACCGTTATTAATGCCAGAGCCATATGGGGGGACCATTAAGCAATGGATTGACAAATGGGGGGAAAACCTTTTGGCCAAATTTATGGCAATGAAAGTGGCCAACATGGTTTCCTAAATATTGCGTCTATATGAGAAAAGTTTGGCATTCAACAGTTGGTTTGAAGGCATGTTGGATTTACACATGAAGGTTTGAATTCATGTTAATCGATAAATGCTATGGCTTAAAGGTTGCTTAAATATAGGGTAGTTTTAAAAATTGATTAGTTTATATAGTATCTAGACTGAATCTAGACTATATGAAGATGTGATGTAAGTTTTCCTCTATATTTACAGTTGCAAAAATTAAGTCAATAACAATCCAGGTAAGGTAAAAAAGGCAGGTAAACAAATTGACATCGTCTTAACTCGTAACTGTGTTGCGTCAAACCTCTCACTTACCTCCCTTCACACATCTCACTCTTTCCTTTGCCAATTCTCCCATTTCCTTTCCACCTATCTTTATCACCCCCCTGTTGTGACCTCCACTACCTGTCTCCCACCAGCCAGTCAGCTTCAGTTTCTGCCAACCTATCTTGAATACAAAAATTTGTTGCTCTTGAACCTGACTGTGCAGCTGCTACTGTAGCACTTACAATGATAAAACTAACTTATTCTGCCTACAGGAACTACAAATCAGACAGGCCAATAGGTTGGACTGCTAGAGTAAAGTGGAATGCTTAAAGGTGTAGCTTTAAATGTATGCTTTTATGTATCGGAGGTTGCACAAATGAAAATTTTTTAAAATTTGAGTACTCCTATGAAAAACTCGAGTTCCGAGTAGTTGGCGGGGGGGGGGTCATCAAGTAAAACACTATGCAACCATGATGGGTTGGTCTCAGCATATAGAGCAAAGCATAAAATTAATGATATGATATGAAGATTAACACTTGGTCTTACCTTACACAATGGTGAAGTATGGATAATACCAACAATATTTTAACGTTATTGTTACCAACATTCTACAGAAGTTCAGTCAAAAAATTTCATTTGTTCTCACAGTGTTCTTATTGCGTTTAGATATAGCAGCTGGGTTTTTTGGGGGGGGGTTTTGTGTAAGTTCAGTGAAACCTGGTCAACATAAGTAAGCCTAACCAACTTAAAAATGAAATTAGTTATATTTGCTTGGATCTGTTTTTTACAACATTAATTTCTTAGCTACGTTACTGTAGTAGCCTAGTCTATTATATGACAGACTCGATGTGAAAGCCATCCTTGGGAAATCCATCTACAACTCACAACTGTTGCATGTTTATTACATCACGACAACGGTTGGGAAAGAAAATGTGCACAGTGAAATACAACAATAAAGCAAACACAAATTTGGTAATCCACGATGTGAGAACCTCCTTCCTCTTGTTAAGCAAGGGCTCTAACTGGAAAAGGAGTTTGGGCAAGGATCTAGCATCACGCAAGAGTACTCGATGTTAATGTAGAAACTTGAGAACTGATATAACTGCACGAGAACTCGAATACTCGAGTACTTTGTGCAACCACTATGAAATTGAATGAATGAATGATGATTTATTTCGAACATGTAAGTAAGAAGGATATACAGTTAAGGTCAAAATTATTAGCCCCCTTTATGAAATTAAACAAAACCCTTAACTTTTCCATGGAAATTACCATAACCAAAAGTGTTTATAGTTTAATTGCTTCCAAAAGAACAAAGACAAAACCTCCACGAAGCTTGATTAAGATATTTTACTGATGCACTGAATTGAAACAAGAAAAAACAAAAATGACAAGGCCAAAATGATTAGCCCTCTGACAATTAATAGTCAATAGTGTAACCTTTCTGACTCACAACTGACAACAACCTCTTATGGTAGTTCCTAACTAGGTTGGCACATGTCTCTTGAGGGATCTTAGCCCATTCTTCCATGGCAAATTGTTCCAGCTCACCCAAATTGTGTGGTTTTCCAGCATGGACATTAACCTTGAGCTCCTGCCACAGATTCTCAATAGGATTGAGATCTGGGCTCTGAGAGGGCTACTCTAGGACCTTGATTTTGGTGTCCTTCAAAAAGTTTTGGACCAACTTGGATGTATGCTTCGGTTCATTGTCTTGCTGCAAGACCCAGCAGCGACCTAAAGCTAGACTGGCAGAAAATTTCTTTACGTTATCCTTCACAATGTCAACATAATCTTCTTTCTTCATGATCCCATGCACCCCAACAAGGTTCCCTGTGCCTGAAGCAGCAAAACAGCCCCACAGCATTATGCTTCCACCACCACGTTTAACTGTGGCAACTGTATTTTTAGGGCTGAAGGCCTCTCCCTTCCTTCGCCAAACAAAAGCAACACCCATGTGCCCAAACAGCTCAAGTTTACTCTCATCAGACCAAAGGACAGACTTCCAAAATTCATGCCCATGTTTCAAATTTTCACAGGCAAACTTCAGTCTGGCTTTGATGTGCCGCTGTGTGAGCAATGGAGTTTTTCTTGGACGATGACCTCAAAGCCCACCATGATGAAGAGCCCTCACAACAGTCTTCCTTGAAACATCAAGTCCAGAAGAGGCCAGTTCTGCAACAATCATCTTGACAGAAATCCGGGATTGTTGTTGACATCTCTGACAATTTTCCTCTCCAAAGTTTTTGAAATCTTGCACTTTCGACCACGCCCAGGTTTTTTTCTAACAGAATTTGTCTCCTTGTGCTTTGCAATGATGCAACGCACAGCTGTTCTAGACACAGTGAAATGCTTGGAAATGGCAGTATAGCCTTCCCCCTTAAGATGAGCATCCACTATCTCCTTTCTGAGTTCCAGAATGATTTCTTTACTTTTTGGCATGATGAAATTACTTCTTATCAAGAATTTAAGAGTAGTCCCTCTCAATCAAGTGTGCAAGTGCCACTAGCCCTGTTCATTGGAGTCCCTTAAGTACAGTTCAACGCTGATTGATTGCTCAGGTGTGTTTTGAAAGGGAAAAAAAATCACATGGGGGCTAATAATTTTCACCACCTCAATTTTCACTACATTTGGTATAAAGCAAACCTGAAGATTTATTTTACATTCCAAAATGTACTAAGTAGGGGCCTTAACATTGATGAATGTTTTACTATGTAAAGTTTTAAGAATGATGCAAACATTAGGCAGAATTTTAGGGAAATGCTCCATAGTTCCTTGGGGGCTAATAATTTTGATCTTAACTGTAACATACAGATAAGCCACTTCCAATAATCTGAAGTGATCAACAAATCCACACATCAAACTCAAGTGAACAAATCTCTGTATGCATCCGATCTGTTACATGTTCAAAAAGAAGTAGGAGGAAGTATACACTTATTTTTACCTACCCCTTCTCATCTACTCTTAAATTAAATCAGCTACTATACATTTCAAACGTAATTCCCGCTGTACATTTCAAATTCAGTGCAAGTCGTGCTGCACAATACACACTCAACTACCTCAAAATTGTAAATTATTTTGGCAGTGTATACAAATTCAACAGCACAAACTAAATCTGATACCATCAATATAAGGCTCACAATCAATTCTCTTCCATCTCAAGATCCTTATATCTGGATAATGAGTTCCATCTTGGGCGTGTCCTTTCTACAACTTGAATCTAACCCTCAGTTGCACGAGTGATTGGACCCTACAATCTTCCATAAGTGGCTCAAAAATGACCCTTATTAGAATCAGTGTTTTTACGCCATTTTTGTCATTTATGTTAAGAATACTTATTTGTATTATATTTTGGTCCACACAAGAATGATTTCATGTTTTAAACATTTTTATTTTTCACTTTTAACATTTTGAAAACATTTCAAACATTTTGATAATTGAAAAAGAGAATTACAGATAAATTACAGAGAATTAAAAAAAATTGTAGAGAACAGCAATAGAAAAATGTCAACATCCATTTTATGCGTGCATGTGCGTGTCTAACTGTCCAGTCATTGACAGTTCCTCTATCTTTTCTCTATTTTCTTGCAGGTAAGTGACCGTGTTTGCTGAAGCTTTTGATGTGATGGTTCCTGTTTTGCCTTCTTGTTTCCTCACCGTAAGCAGTTGTGACAAACTACCCGTTTTGGCTGTGATCATTGAACACAGGTAAACTGCATTTCCCACACCGATTGTTGACTTTGTTACTTGGGCAAATCTGACACCTCTTTCTCTTTGGTTGGCCCTGTCTGCTTCTTTCCTGTGGCTGGGTTATGGCGGTTTGCAGTTGGGGGCAGCCTTCCAGTCAACTCCTTATGTGGTGTGACAAGCTCCTTTGAGAGCTCACTGAGGAAGAGCCACCGTGCATTGGGGATACCACTCTGGAATTCAGGGTGCTGAGCCGTGAAAAAGGTGTAGGCATTCAGGGTGGCAATGTCAAGGATGTTGTACCACAGCACCATGGGCCACCTCTGTGTCTGGCGCTTGCAGGTATAGGTGCCACCCATCTGGTCCATGGTGTCTACACCTCCTTTAGTCTTGTTGTAGAATGTGATCACTTCTTGTTTTTTCTTTCTGCTATTTTCATCCACCACTTTGTCGTGGGGCATCGTGCTAAGGAGCACAACAGTCATTCCTTTCTTTCTGACATAGCTGACCATGGTAAGGCTGCCAGTGAATCCAAACTCTGTGCTGTGAACCTCCCTGGAGGTGGAAACCTTCATCTGAGAAGGGATGTCTGGCTTGTTCTGTTGTAGAGTCCCCACAATAGTGAGATCTTTCTCTAGGAGATGCTGCGCAAGAGGCACACTAAAGTTATCTGTAATGATGTTGCAACCTGTGTTTCCGAATCTACTACACAACTACTGGACAATGTTTTACCCCAGATTCTTCTGAACTTCTTCCCCTGGCTGTCTCCCCATGCAAACCATCCCATCTATTGCGTAGGTGATGTGTGTGTGTCACAAACCCAGAAGATCTTTACGCAGTACTTGGCGGGCTTGTTTGGCACGTACTGAAGAAACTTGCACTTGAATGGCACAAGCTGTTCGTCCACAGTGACAAAATCACTGGGGATGAATCACTGTCTGCAGCTGAACAGGAACGGTCCCATATGTAGCGGAAGGCTGCCATATAGTCTGTTTCCAGTCGGACGGCTCTGGTCCTCTTGTCATCAAAGCGCAAGACATGGCGAATCTCTTCAAATCTTCCCAACAGCCATAGTGGCCTTGTATATGGGATTATGTAAAGGACTTCCAAACAGCTCACGGACTGATACATCCCAGTTCTTCTCACTTCCTGCAAGAAGGGGCAATCCAATGAAGGCCATGCAGTCATCTTTGTTGACATTTTTCACTCTTTTCCTCTTGCTGTTGCTACTCTCCGTCCCTCCAAGTTCGTGCACTTCATCAACTCTTGTATAATATTATCAGTGATAAAGAGCTCCCATGCATTTTTTGGTGAGACAGTGGTAGTAAACCCTGGTGCAGGCCCTGACCGACTTCTGGGGATATTGTGGCTTGCTGTTCTGCTCTGGGTGGGAGATAACTCACTCCAGTAAGAGCCCTTACGACTCATTCTGTTGGACGTGATTTGGACTTCACTTTCTTCAGAGGACTCGCAAGAAGAATCTTCAGTGTCTGATTGATCATGTTGTTAGTAAAGTTGGATTTCCAAGTGGACAACCAACATCTCCACCTCGACAATAGTCTGGGTCCTCATCACATGAGATTTCAGATTCTGAGTCCAACCCTATAACTGCTTCTCCATCATCCAGCATCTGTAGGACCATTTCGGCTGTATACCTGGCAGCCATGACACCTTGAATGAGGAAACATAAAAGGAAGAGAATGTTCTGAATGATAAGCAAACCTATCGAGTGATATTTAGCTAGCTAGTGTTAGCTAACTATAAAATAGGCAAATTTTTTGATACAGGATACAGACTCTTTCACACAATAGTTATGAATCACACACACACACAGCACATACAGTAATGTTAGCTAGCTTAGTTAGTTAGCTAGTGTTAGCTAACTATAAAGTAAGCTAATTTGTTGATACATTCTAACATACTCTTTCACACAATATTCATAAATCTCACACACACACACACACACACAATACATACAGCAATGTTAGATAGGTTAGTTAGCTAGCTAATGTTAGCTAACTATAAAATAGGCTAATTTGTTGATACATGACCTTATGTAGATGGCGCGATCTGAAAGGGATTTGAGACTGCAAGGTGGTGACAGGGGAAAACGTAGCTAGGCTGCATCGGATGGTGGTGTGTAGGATGACTTTGGAGGCCAAAAAGGCTGAGCCAAGGATCAAATGGTGGAAGTTGAAGAAGAAAGGGGCCCACGGTGGTGTAGCAGTCTAAGCATCAGCTTTGTGTTAATGCAGTTGCCCACTGGGGACCGGGGTTCGCGCCCCGGTCTCGTCAGATCCGACTATGGCCGGACTCAATGAAGCAGCAATAATTGGCAACGCTGTCTTCAGGAGGGGGGCAGAGTCGGCTTGTGTTCATCACATGAACGCGTCTCTGTGTGTGTCGGAAAAAGCAGTGGTTCAGCCTGGATTCACCTTGTCAGGAAGGTGGGAAGGCGTCTCCTTCGAGACTGCCGGCCGAAGAGATGCATAATACTTACATGTATCAGATTTTGCTGTGTAAAATAATCTCCCTGAGGGGTGACACTTCTGATATAGTCTGTGTGGTCCACAGTAAATATATTCCTGACAGCCACAGTTGATAAAAATCAAAGGTTCCCATGATATTCCATAGGAAATGCATGCGGGCCATTTTTGACCCACTTATGGAAGTTTGGGGTAGTAATACAAAAACTACAATTTCTTAAAATGTATAAAAGTTAAAAATTTAAATGGCATGATAACAAAAACATGTTTTTTGAGGAATAGCTGGAATATGAAATGATAACAATTATGGGTTATTCTCAATCGCGTGACTTTTTCATTGACAACGAACGGTTCTGCTGTGTTGGAGGACAGCTAGCTAGACTTTAGCAACCACTGTTTATACTGAAGTTCTCATTGCCGATCTGTGTTTACAAGAACAAAATTTAAAGCGAAAATTGGACAAACGTACGGAAATAAAACATCGCAGTTGTGATACACGCTTCGAAAAACAGTTTGCAAAATACATTTTACAAAGTTCTGGCCTAACGGCGCAAAGGATCACATTCGATTTGAGGATTTTCGGCTGTTAGGCCAATCTCATGCAATTCCACGATGGCTTCGATCAAGAATTATGTACAAGCTTTAGATTGAAAAATCAAGGAGCGATATATGGAAAAACTTGCACTTATCAATGTTAGACCGATATGTTAACAAATTTACAAAACAAAAGCAGTTTCTCTCCCTCTTGTACTAATTATATTCAAACCATGTAATTTTAAGATTTAGCTTATAACTGCTGATGATTGACACACAATAGAAAAATGTCTAGTAAAATTGAAATGTTCTTTACTTTTAAATGCTTTTGTTTCTTAAAAAAGTATAACAGTTTTACACAATGAATATATAACTTGAAAGTCGTGGTATCAGTCTGAAGGAACTACTGAATCACGCACATTTGTCAATGCACAAGAAACCAAGGCAATTTTATCCACTGTTGTCATACCAGCACTATCCTTATTACTGAGGTAGTCTGTACATTTATAGTAAATTTTCTCCGTACTAGGCCAACAACCAAACGGAACAACCAAAAACAGCGCAGAAATTAACCACTGTAAAATATCGAACCACGATAGCTATTCTGTATGAATCAAACCTTGAATCAAATTCTGTCTACTCCGCCTGTTTAGAAAACGTTTAGCATCGCAGTGAGAGCAACACAGTATTCTATGAATTGGAGCCGTTGTCCTCCAACATGGCGGATGTGTTGCTGTCACGTGATATGTGACGTAATATGAGAATAACCCATTGTGGACTTCTTTTTTTCTTTCTTTTTTTTTTTACATTCAATTCCCAAGTGTTTAAAACCATCTTGGACCCTTTTTAAGGGGAAAAGGTAAATAAAAAAATAAAAAAATGTTTTTCATCAAAGGCTTGTGTGTATACAGGGATTAATCATCAACTCCCTGACCTTATATTTACAAATAAGTTACTTTAGATTGAAGTGTGCACTTCAAAACTTATTAATTTTGCATAATCAGAATCATAATGAATGAAGCTACGGTTTTCTTTTTCACTTAAATAAAGGCCTCGTTTGTCAAGAAAAAAAAACGACATCATTGGGTCATTTTTGACCCACCCCTGCATCTAAGGGCTAATTAAATTATAATGAAAATGTTCACAACAAACTCAAGTTTTCAATTTCACCACAGCTCACAATAAGCCAAACACAAGACAAAACAAATAGGAACACTGCGATAGCTGGGCTCACCGCACCGCAGACCGCAGCAGGAGCTTGAGTCGGGGGGAGGGGTCTGGGAGTGACGTCATCCATCTCCTGGCGGGGAGGCTTGCCGTCTGTTCAAAAGGTCACATCCAACAAGAAAAGTGTGTTGCTATATACCAAAGTTTTCGTCGAAATTAACCAAGGCTTTGTTATAGCAACAACAAATATCAAAAGCATTAGCTTTTAATTTCAACCGAAATAAATGAAATAACATTTTGCGGAATTTACCTTGACCGGGGCGGTAATGGCAGAAAGAAAGAAAAAACCTTTTGAGGCGACTCAAAAGTCCTCTGAATTCATCAAGACTTTAGTCTAGTTAAGTCCAATTTAAACCGCTGGTGTAACATCCTAAAAATATTTAGAGTCATTAAAACTGACTGTTGTTAGCCTCTCTACATCCCTTCTTCCACTTGCGTCATCTACTGTCTCGAAAACAAAATGGCGTCGCAGGCTCGCTTCCACAGCAGGGCGGGCCTAATTGTCGCCAGCTGGTTGATGATTGGCTGAACTGACATGGTCAAACTTCTTCCCTATCGACTCTGTGCATAACTGTAGTCCACTGGGTTGCTTTAAAATGATTCTCAGGCGTTATCCAGCTAAGCATATACATATACATTATGCTCGTTTAGTTCTCTCCATCCAGAAACAATGTCACATATCTTTTGGTGCTGACAGGTACAAGAAAAAACTGTGGCAAGACATATCAACGTTCATTAGAGAGAAGCTATTGGACAACTTTGATTTATTTTATAAATATATTTCGCTTGGTTTTCATACTCAGGATAAGAATTTTGGGGAAAAACGTGCTTTTGTGATTGACCTCTTTCTCTTTCTGGCTTCACGTTCATCCATGCAAGTTTTCTAAACGGACTCCTCTTCACAGAGTTCCACAAAGGACTTGGAACATTACATGGACACAATATCTAAATTACAATATGAAGGCTGTGAAAACAATGACTTTATTTAACTTTTTGTTATGGGAATAGAATTGATAGCCCTGTTGGGCATGTTACGGTAATTTTCCTTTCTTTACTTATTTCACTGTATCTATTTTTCATCATGTTCTTCATTGTTCTTATAATGTTTGTAAGTTCAGAAATGTCGCTATTAAAAAAAACCTACCTAAGACCGCAGCAGACCTCGGGTCGCAGGGGAGTGACGTCATCCATGTCCTGGCGGCGAGGCTTGCCGTCTGTTCAAAAGGTCATCCAACAAGAAAACTGTGTTTCTATATACCAAAGTTTTCGTCGAAATTAACCAAGGGGTTGTTATAGCAAAATGTGTTTAAAAGCCTTAGCTTTTAATTTCTACCGAAATAAAGGAAAATATATGTTGCGGAGTTTACCTCGATTGACGCGGTAATCGCAGAAAGCAACAAAAAAAACCTTGGAGGCGACTCAAAAGTATCTGAATTAATCAGGAATCTAGTCTAGCTACGTCCAATTTAAACCGCTGGCGTAACATCCTACAAATATTTATAGGTTCATTAAAACCGACTGTTGTTAGCCTCTCCACATCCCTTCCACCACCTGCATCACCTATTGTCTCGAAAACAAAATGGCGCCGCAGGCTAGCTTCCAGGGCAGGGCGGGCCTAATCGGTGCCAGCTGGTTGATGATTGGCTGAACTGACATGGTCGAACTTTTTTCCTATTCTAATTGGGTTATTTATTTTCGCCGTGTATCTGCGCCTCACCGGCAGATATAGCGCGTTTTCTGAGTATTCTAGATCAGTGGTTCTCAACCTTTTTGGGGTCCTGGACCCCCTGCGTATTTTTGATCTACCCTGAGGACCCCTCCACCGGATCTTGGGGGAGGGGGGTTGCAATTTGATAGAAACAGTAGAAACTGCATTTTAAATTGCATTATAGCATTTATTCACTCTTTGGGGCAAAAATAAGAGCTTTCAGTTGTAACTTAGATATAGTTAACAAAACAGAATTCTTATGCAGTAACTTTCAGATATATGTAACAAAACAGAATATGTATTCAGTAACTTTCAGATATATGTAACAACACAGAATATGTATTCAGTAACTTTCAGATATATGTAACAAAACAGAATATGTATTCAGTAACTTTCAGATATATGTAACAGCAGAATTTTTATGGGGTAACTTTTAACAATGCAAACGGGAGCGAGATCTCTTATTAAAATACAATAAATTACACTTGTGAAACAGATGTAATTAGAGAAAAAAGTCCTGTTACCCTTTATAGTTTAGGTAGATAAAGATCTCAGTCACATTTGAGTAAAATAATCCTATTTCTATAAATGTCATAGGATCTTTTTTTTAAAGATATTTTATTTTCACGGACCTCTTGCAATTACACCACGGACCACTAGGGGTCCGCGGACCCCCGGTTGAGAAACACTGTTCTAGATCATTAATTTCTAATTACCGTTATATCATGTTATTCATAAGGTACCTTATTCTATATTTTTGTTATCCATATCATCATTAAGCTAGTTCCTTTTTATTATCTATATTGTTATTGATGCTCTGTATTGTAGCGAATTAGGGGGGGGGGGGCGCAGGAACCGCCGCAGCCGTGACGCGAACCTGTATCTCCCGCGCCGCTGGAGACGTCGCTAACCGCTCGACTAAAGGGTTCGACCCGTCGCACTCGTTGGCGCCAGTCCTTGGGCACCAGTAACTGCCACACACTTCTCCCCCGGCCCGGCGCTTGCCAGACCCGGTACAACAGTCCGTCACACCGGGCCAAGGTGGCCCACTGGGAAAAGTAGGCCTTGGTCTCCACCGACATGGCAGAGACAGTTTGCCAGTGGGGTCGTGCCTTGGCGTCGACCCACTATCCTGCGCTGCTTGCCACTCCTGCTTGTCCATTGCCATCAGCCACGCCTCCTCTGGCTCAACCTGCCGCGTGGTGGACACTTGGAGGATTGCTCTGTCTCGCTCCTCCTGGCACTCACAGTGTCTGCAGTCCTTGCAGGGACGACGGGAGAGGGCCTCTGCATTCCTGTGCAGGCGCCCAGCTCGGTGCTGGGTCTCGAAATCGTAGCTCTGCAGCTCCTCAATCCACCTAGCCACCTGGCCTTTGGGCTCCTTAAAGCTGAACAGCCAGATCAGGGCTGCATTATCCGTCCGCAGGAGAAAGGCCTGGCCATGGAGATAGGGACGAAAATGATCGAAAGCCACAACCACCGCCAGGAGCTCGCGTCGTGTAACGCAGTAATTGCGTTCGGGGCGGCTCAAGACACGACTGTAGTAGGCCACCACTCTCTCCCCCCCAGCAACCTCCTGAGACAGGACGGCCCCCAGCCCCACATTGCTGGCGTCTGTGTCCACGATGAAGTGGCACTTAGGATCGGGAAGGGCCAGGGTGGGTGCAGTGATCAAGGCGGTGCGGAGCCGGGCAAAGGCGGCTGCACAGTTGTCATCCCAGTTGAACTCCCGTCCCTTCTCGGTGAGACGTTGTAGGGAACTGGCAATAGAGGCAAAGTTGCGGACAAAATGTCGGTAGTAAGAGACGAGCCCCGTGAAGCTGCAAACCTCGCTCACATTTCGCGGAACTGGCCATTTCTCGACCGCCTCCACCTTAGTAGGATAAGGGGCCACGCCCTCTGCCCCCACCACACGGCCCAAAAACTTGGTCTCACATCGAAGGAGGTTGCATTTCTTGGGGTGTAGGCGCAGGCCCGCCCCCCGAATGGCTTGGAAGACCTGACGGAGGTTCTCTAGAGCCAGCTTGAAGTCAGTTGCATGAACCAGAAGGTCATCAAGGTAAACCATGCACCGGTTGCGGGGAATGTGAGCCAGCCCCCTCTCCATTAGTCTCTCGAACATGGCGGGGGCATTGCAGAGACCAAAGGGCATCACACAAAACTGCCAGAGTCCCTGGCCGATGGTGAAGGTCGTCTTGGGTCTGGCTTCTGGTGCCAGCTCCACCTGCCAGTAACCGCTCTGTAGGTCAAGTGAGCTGAACCACTGTGACCCTGCGATGTGGTCCAGAGCGTCGTCAATGCGGGGCAAGGGGTAGGAGTCCTTACGAGCTGCATTGTGCGGCTGACGAAAGTCCACACAGAACCTCCAGGTGTCATCCTTCTTTTTGACCAGGATGGCAGCGGCAGCCCAAGGGCTATTGGATGGCTCTATCACCTCGGCCGCAGCCATCTCTAGAATCATCCGCTCTGCAGCTTCACGCTTGGCAAGCGCTAACCGGTAGGGTCGCAGTCTAATGGGCGGGGTTGTGCCAGTGTCGATTGTGTGATGCACCAGGTTGGTCTGGGTGCACTCCTTCTCACGTGCAGCGAAAATCTCAGTGAACTGTTGGAGCAGGTCTCTCAGCTGTTGGCTCTGCTGAGGGTCCAGCCCTTCACTGCTGCGCTGATACAGATCCTGGATGGCGGCAACAGTATCCAGTGAGGGTGTCTGAGGAATGGTAGCCTCAGTGGGGGTTGTCATCATTGTTGGTGGGCCGTGCAGTGTCGTCATCACCTCGGGTGGCAGTGGTGGTGGCAGTGGTGGGGGCAGCGGCGGCATGGTGACAGGTGGAGTTGGCTGGATGAGGATACGTCCCATCTTCCTCTCTGGATGGCACTGGAGGGCCAGGGTCTCTGTGCCAAGGTGAATGGCATTACTCGACACATCGACCAGAGTCCCCCAGCAAGTCAGCAAGTCCAGCCCGTGATGCAGAGGTCTTGTATTTCAGCCAACCAAAACTCGTGGGTGGCTGCGGCTTTCCCTGCCTGCACCTGCAGTTCTCTCTTCCCCAGGATGCCGGTTAGTTCCCCGGTCACAGTTCTGATTTTACAGGTGGTGGACCTCCACTCTGTCTCTGGCAGCACCCCTGGACGCACAATGGAGATGGTGGACCCTGTGTCCACAAGGGCCCAGCAGCGGTGTCTATCAATGGAGCAGCAAAGGTAGAGGCCGTGTGCATGGCCCACTCTGCCGATCTGGGAAGAGTTCTCAATGGGGAATATGGACGGATGGCTGGGTGGCAGTCTCCCCGCGGTGCCACCCCACTCTAGTTTTCCGACTGGGGAGCGCTACGGTGTCATGGTGCAGGGGCAGGGCAGTCATGGGCCCTGTGCCTCGCTTCTCCACAGCGGTAGCATGGCTCATTAGGCGTCCAGGGTCTGAAGGGTGGTTGGCGTCGGCCTGGTTGCTTTCGGCGTGGTGATGGATGAGCCTCACAGACAACCCCTCTTTCGACGTGTCCCTCATCTTCATGGACCTCAGTCTGATGCACTCAGGGTCTTGGTTGGTTGTTGGCCATCACAGCCTCCACCCTCTCTGCCTCTTCCAACGCAGTCTTGAAGGTCATAGGTGCCGTGATACGGAGGTGCTCCTTCAACCTCTGGGGTGAGCCCCTGGATGAAGGCACTCAGGGCTAACTCGTTACGAGCTGCTGGATCAAAGGTGGGGTATCCACGATGTACAAAGAAGTGCATGTCTGCTGCATAGGTTCCCAGGGTCTCGCCCTCTTGGCGGCGCCGGTGGGCCAGTCGGTCTCGCATGCTGTCAGTAGAGACCTGTTGACCAAAGCGTCGTTCTAAAGCAGCGGCCAGTGTCTTGTAATCCTGCTGTTCTGATGGCATAAGGTCGAGCAATACCTGCGGCGCATTCCCTTCGAGCGCCAGGGCAACATGAGCAGCAGTGTCTTGGGTGCTCCACTGGTTGTGCCTTGCTGCCAGATTTACTTCAGCTAGGTATGGCTCCAGGGCCTAGATGCCAGAATACCGTGGGAGCTTGAAGATCATTGGTGGTGGCAGCATTGCATTAGCAGTGGGTGCTGGGGTTGTAGTGACGTTGGTCAGCGAAGTTGTGACGGTGACCGGTGACTTAATGGCGGCGGTCGGCGGCAGAATGGCGGCGATTGGTAGTGGATGGGCGGAGGCCCGGCGGCCGGCGATGAGACGCTGAGCCGGCCGGCCCCCTCATGACGGGGAGCGCTGGCTCCGTCAGCCCTTCCTCCGCGGGGCCTCTTCTTTCGAACGTCGGTGTTCTTCTACCGGGGGAAGTTCTGTTTCAAGACGCCCTATGAAGTCTTCAATCTCGCGGAGCTCCTTTGATGCGATCCCGTATCTGCCGCACCGCGGGCGACAACGTTAACCAGTCAACTAAAGGGTCCGACCCGTTACTCCATGCATGTTACAATATTATTGTCTATATTGTCTATTTTATCTTTATTATCTGTTTACTATAACTATAACTGTTTATCTGTAACTATACCTGTAACTATAACTATAAATGTAACTGTAACTGTAACTATAACTTTATTTAACCTATTTTATCTATATTATTGTCTATTTTGTCTGTATTATCTATATTGTTATATATGCCCTGTGGCCCTGTGACGGACTGGTGGCCTGTCCAGTCTGTCTCCCCGCCTGCCACCCAATGAATGCTGGGATGGGATCCAGTATTCCCGCGACCCAGAGAGTAGGACAAGCGGTTTGGATAATGGATGGATGGATATTGTTACTGAGCCATTTCATTCAATCAAATTATTAGTAACACAGTATATCATCTGGATTACGTTACCTGACGCTACATCCCGTCCCCAGTGCTTTACAATGTCTGCCCATTTGCTATTAAACCAACTAGAGCTACACCTCCCTGGCCATGGCTCTGAGGGAGGTCCCTCAAGCCTCAGGTAGCTGAGAGAATATGGCACATGCAGGTATTGCACATGGCGCAATAATTTATTAACATCATTGATCACTCCTATACTCCTCTACATGCAACCTTGCTCAAAACATCCCATCAGAGCAAGTTATCCAATGCTGCAGTCCCTCTGCAAACTGTTCTCCACCTTCTCCTACCTCCTCAAGCCCCCAACTATACAAAATAACACAACAAAGCTGTCAAGTAATTTCTATTAATATAAACCAATGATAAGAAATACTATGAGGTGCAAAATATCAAACTGAACTTCCTGTCAAGTACCACAAGCACATCAAAAGCATTTTAAGCCATTGTACAAATATTATAAAAGATTAGAGTGACATTTTAAGGGCATCCCAAGGGGCATAAGTTATGATTTAGGCATGAGTTCTCTCAAAGATCTTTGTTAGATCTCAAAAGTCTAACAAAAATATCTTTATCGAGAGGGGCTACTCTATGTAGATGAATAGATATCACACTTTGATTGCTGGTCCCCAATGTCCCATTTGCCAGTATGTGGAAGAAAGCATGACAATGGGAGTGATGATGGGACTTTTTGGGATGAGACTGGTTACATCTGATCCTTATGTCTGTACTATACTAATCCGGATGGCTCCATTTGGGCCCCTCTGCATTGTGTGGTGCCCAGCGTTTTTCTGTGGTTTATTATTCTTATACTGACTCTTTATACTTGAGTAAACTCCTGTCTTCGGGGACTGTCTGACCTCAGCTTTTGGCTGAGGGTGACTTCATCATAAGGCTACAGACAAGATGCCATCACTGTGATTGTGAAGGGCTTCAGACTATCATCACAAGGCTCTGAAAGGACATGAAAGACCATGGCAGCATGATCAGTGTCACTCAAGACATGCCGTTAAACAGTCAAGAACCATCTCCCACCAAAAACAAACAAACCAGAGATATCACACGCCTTGGCTCAGCAACCTTGCAAAGATGGATGGATGGATGGAAGATCCTCTGGACTGCTCTTCCACGAGCAGACACTTGGCCCCAAGTTGTCTGCAGCAGCAAAAGAAGCTCACCGCCATCCCATCACGCCTCAGCCTGCCTAAAAACCAGTTGGTAAATTTCATATTCATAACAAATTTTGGGAAAGTCATTCATATTCCATTGTTATTTAATGAAATTTAATGAAAATCTTTCTGGCACAGGATACAAATCCTCTACACCAGAATCGACAAATTAAAACAAACAACCATACAAAATGAAACACAATACAGGTATTAAAATCACAATAATCTCACAAATAATCACAAATCACATAAATACATTAGTCTCTCAAATACATTAGTCTCACAAATAATCATAGTCACACAATACTCGCAATGATCACAACTCAGCTTTATAATGGTATAAAAAGTCCTTTGTTGACCAAAATGTATCTAATCTGTTTTTTAAAAGCGTTACGTGAAGGAGCTGCACCACGTCCTCTGGAAGTTCCTTCCATGCCCTCACAGCACGAATTGTAAAGATGTTTTTCTCTTTTCCGAGTGACGCTTTAACAGGAATAATTTTAAGGAGTTCCCTCTTAACTCATACCTGTTATTCCACAAATAGACAACAGGCTCGGTTGTGAAATCATATATTTTGTATACAAGTTTATAGACTTCCATCATATGACATCTGTTGCAGACCTGGGATTAGTTTGGTAGCTCTTCTCTGAACCTTCTCCAGTTTTTCTATATATTTTACTTTATAAGGACACCAGACTGAGCTGGAAAATTCAAGATGAGATCGCACCAAGGCTTTATATAATGGTAAAACTATTTCCATACCCAAATTTAGAAAAGTTCCTCTAATTATCGCCAGCATAGAGTTTGCTTTTTTAATTTTTTCAGAAATGTGCGTTTGAAATTCAGTTGAACCGTCAACTACGACACTGATATTCGTTTCTTCTTCCACTTGCTGAACCATTCAATCTCCAACTGCTTAGTTGGAGATTGAATGGGTTATGCTCTTCAGCCTGCAGAGAACCTCCACTGCCCATGGCTGTTTTCAACATTCGGTCATTGATATATCGTTTATCATAATGAACTTAGCTGTGATAGCAAATTATACAATGTTTTGAGCTGGAGCTTGGCTGGACACTAGTGTCAGGACTATTCTAACTGAAACTTCACTACCCAATATGCCCACTAGCAGATGCTTTCCTAAATGCACTGGGAAATGGTGGGAAATTGGGGCGCTGCTACCCTTCCTTTGTCTTTTTCTTTGGCATAAGTTTTTTCAGTATTTAGCAATTGTTCTATCTTTGCAAATCATGTCGTTGTATTGAAACGTAGCATGTTAGCTGTTACCATTCATACCCCCCCCCCAATGGAGTCGTGATCTTAGATACGTTCTCCAAGATGCAAACACCCTTTCTGAATACAACAGGATCGATGGGAGAGTATAACATAGTGCAGACTTAATTCAATTCAACTGTTACACTTTATGCTTTTATACTATGGATCCTATTATTGCCCAAACCACACTTGCCTAAGAAGCTGAATGAACATTTTTACTTTGGTAATTTCTCCTAATAAGTAGAAAAATGATCAAATACCACGCAGAAAGAAAGGAAGCCACTTTTTTTTTCATTGTATTCTCACAACAAATGTTATTTTTGCCATGAATGTGTTCCCTGCATTTAACCCATCCTATTGTATAGGAGCAGTGGGCAGCTGCAGCACCCGGGAGCCAACTCCAGTTCTTCTTTCCATTGCCTTGCTCAGGGGCACAGGCAGGAGTATTAACCCTAACTTCTTATATATCATCATTAATTTAAATATGCGCGTACTCCTGCAGAAGTCAAAGTAGGTACCAGTACAGCTGCTGGACAAAATACCTGAAACAGCTAACAATAAATGAATACTGAGTACCATATAAGGAGTAGAACCACCCTTTGCCCTCAGAGCAGCTTTGCTCCTTCTTAGAACAATGTCATTCAAATCCTGAACTGTGTGTAGTGGGATATTAGCCTGTTCTTCAAGAAGAAACGCTTCCAGTTCTCCAGGGATTGGAAGACAATTGACTCCATCCTGGTGTTTATTAACCAATTTGTATGGGGAGGGGGGGCTTATGAGGGCAGAGGGCTTGCACCATAGGGTGCACCTGGTCTTGTAAAATGGCCTCATCTTCCTCAGCCTTTCAACCAATCCCACAGAGCAGCCATCTGACTTTATAACTCCCATGACGTGGCTGCCTATACCATCGCGGATCCACCACCGTGTTTGCTATTTGGCAGCAGACATCACGAGTTGAAAGCATCTCCAAACATTAACCCGCCACAATGTAGGAAAAAGGGTGAAAGATGACTCATAAGGCCATATTACATTTTTCTATTGCTCAGGGGCCCGGGGTTTTTCCTCGTGACACCTGGTTCTGCATCTTTTTGTGTTGGCCTTGAGTAGAAGCAGTTTGTGAATAGCAGCCTTGCCATAAACTCCACCTTTGCGAAGTGCACGACATTCAGTTTTTGTGGAGAGTGAGTCACAGAGGTGCTGAGTCCATTCTGTGATAACTGGTGAGGTTGTAGTTTTCTCGTATTTAATATCTATCTTGTTAAGTGTCCGTCTCTCAGGTGTCCGGGTGATGTGGCGGTCTATTCTGTTGCCTACCAACAGGGGGATCGCCGGTTCGAATCCCCGTGTTACCTCCAGCTTGGTCGGGCGTCCCTACAGACACAATTGGCCGTGTCTGTGGGTGGGAAGCCGGATGTGGGTATGTGTCTCGGTAGCTGCACTAGCGCCTCCTCTGGTCGGTCAGGGCGCCTGTTCGGGGGGGGGGGGTTGGGGGGAATAGCGTGATCCTCCCACACGTTACGTCCCCCTGGTGAAACTCCTCACTGTCAGGTGAAAAGAAGCGGCTGGTGACTCCACATGTTTGGGAGGAGGCAGGTGGTAGTCTGCAGGCCTCCCCGGATTGGCAGAGGGGGTGGAGCAGAGACCGGGACGGCTCAGAAGAGTGGGGTAATTGGCCAGATACATCCATCCATCAGAACCGCTTCTCCTGCTCTCAGGGTTGCGGGATGCTGGAGCCTATCCCAGCAGTCATTAGGCGGCAGGCGGGGAGACACCCTGGACAGGCCCCCAGGCCACCACAGGGCCGATACAATTGGGGAGGTAATTGGGGGATGAAAAAAAGAAGCGTCCGTCCGTCTCTCTCTGTTGGTGAGCTTCAACTTGAGACCACTGCTCCTCTTTGCTGATGTAGTTTGTCCATGTGTGGTGGGTGGTATCGGGATTTTGGAGAGATGCCACATGAAAGGAATTTTGCAGTCTGTGTGACTGATTCACCCGAATTTTAGGGAACCGACTCTTGAACTCTATTAGCTGCCTCGAGCTGCTCTGAACACTCACAGTAAAGTCAAGTCAAGCCAAGTCCATTTTATTTGTACAGCCGAATATCACAAATCACGAATTCGCCTGAGGGGGTTTTACAGCAATACAACTTCCTGTCCCCAGTCCCTCGTAAAGTGTGTCTTGTCAGACCTCTTCTGTAGCAGACATGTACTAATTGGCATTCAACTTAATATGACTCAACCGCATGGCTGTCTTTGCAATTGCGGATTATTACTTCGAAGTTAAAGTCGTTTTTCATGAGGTGTTTGTTATTTTCTCCACCCCTTCAATTTTCTCAAGTCAAGCAAAATCCTGCAACCAAAGTCAGTTAAACTGACCTGCATACCATTTTGGTTAATTTAGTTTTCAATTTGACCTACACGATTCATGAAAATAAATGAAAATAACAGCTAATGATTGGACAGAAAGCAGCCCGGCTCCAGACAGCGTCTGGGGCACCCAGATAGCATCATTACTTGACAGCCATGGGAGCTGATCCCCAATGCAGACATGGGGAACGCTGCATCTGCTGTTTTTGGTCTATGACGGTGGTTTATGCAACTCTTCAGTTGGTTTAGCTGGTTATATTTTAGAAGATGTGCCTTGAGGCAGGTTCTTGATCGTGCTCCGAAAACAATATTTCCATGTTGCAGAAACAAGCCAGATGCAACAGTCAGATGGATGGCAATGAACACAACACACAATCTTACGGAGGTCGAGAATAGAATAGGTAGAAAATCAAATACGCCGACAATTTTGCCAGTTATGGTTTATGATGAGATGTACAAGAGACAATTGTCACCTTACTTCAACCATTAGCAAGCTGACCATAACCTTATTATCTCTCACGCTCATCATCAGCCGCTTCTCCGGGGTCGGGTCGCGGTGGCAGTAACATCAGTAGGGCACTCCAGATGTTCCTCTCCCCAGCAACGCCCTCTAGCTCCTCCTGGGGGATCCCAAGGCGCTCCCAGACCAGAATGGACACAGTCCCTCCAGCGACTTCTGGGTCTACCCTGGGGTCTCCTCCCAGTTGGCCCTCCTGGGCCAGTCTGCGATGCCAGAAGTCGGCCCGCACTGGGCCCCGCCTTTACCTGCCACCTGCCCTGCATTGTGCCCTACCCCGGTGCTCATCCCCGTGGGTGGTGGATCCATGGGGTGCATAATCCTCCATCCCTCCATTATCCCAACCACTTATCCTGCTCTCAGGGTCGTGGGGATGCTGGAGAATATCCCAGCAGCCACTGGGCAGGAGGCAGGGAGACACTCTGGACAGGCCTCCAGGCCATCACACAGGGCCAACACACACACACACACACACACACACACACACACACACACACACAGGGACAATTTAGTAGGGTTGGGGGTTGCTGGAGCCTCTCCCAGCAGTCACTGGGCGGCAGCAGGCGGGGCAACAGGCCGCCAGGCTGTTTCCCTGTTAGAGGCTTTAGTGAGTTGTTCCCTATCCGATCTGAGGGTCTATGGGCAGGATGTTGTGTTGCTGTAAAGCCCCCTGAGGCACATTTGTAATCTGTGATATTGGCCTACACAAATAAAATTGACCAGACTTGTGTGTTTTCTGTGTGAGCGTGCATGCCCTCCGCGGGTGCGCGAGACTTCCCGCCGGGTGCTCGGGTTTCCTCCCACCATCCAAAAGTCATGCGTGTCAGGGGTCAGTACTGCCGCCTGTGCCCCTGAGCAAGGCATGGCGAGAAGACCTGGGTTTGGTGCCCGGGCGCTGCAGGGCGGCTGCCCGCTGCTGCTAGCTACCCGGCTAGGATGGGCTGCAGGCAGAGGAGGAATCTCCCCTCGGGGACCAATAAGGAAGAGTTTCTTCTTTTACTTTTTTCAACTTCGTGGCAAATTCAAACGAGCTTGCCCCCCGGCACATGCCCTGCTTGATATTCACACTGCTAATCAGCTTCCCCTCCGGTAGCCACCCGGCACAGCTACTGTCCTCTGCCCCGGCTGCTGGACGACTCCGGCGGAGCGGGTGGGAGTTAGTCCTCGCTCTCAGACGAGCCGAAGTGCACCTTTATAAAGGCCGCGGGAGCCAGGAGTGTCTGGCCGTGGTGCGGACGCTAATTAAAGTGATATTCTATCACAAATGAGAGCAGGACGAGCCACCGAACATGGTCCCGGTCACTTTAGCATCAGAGGAGACAGACATTGCCGTTGTCCCACATGGACATCACAGCTGCAAGAGAGACTGCAGAGTGTTTCCTTTGTCTCCGAGATGCAAATGAGTTGGGGGGAAACGAACGTGCCGTTATCCAGCACGCCCCCCGCCTGGCGTACACCGAGCTGCGGGACGTCCTCCAGTCAGCGTGAGCTGCTCCGGAGCAAACGCCGCAGCAAGACGCCGAGGGACAGCTCGCTCAGTCTGCAGACCGAATGATGCTGCAAGACTGGTGTCACACTTTTACTGCACAGCTCTGCACAACCTCAGTGGCCCCACTTACACCTCACAAAGCTGGGATCCACTTACATGAGTTATTGGCTTGTGATCTGAAGTACAAATACACATTACTCACACAGTCAGGTCATATACACACATGTGTGTGTGTGTGTGTGTGTGTGTGTGTGTGTGTGTGTGTGTGTGTGTGTGTGTGTGTGTGTGTGTGTGTGTGTGTGTACCTCAGAACCTGAACCATCCATCCATCCATTATCCAAACTGCTTATCCGGCTCAGGGCCGTGGCGATGCTGGAGTCTATCCCAGCAGTCATTGGGCAGCAGGCGGGGAGACACCCTGGACATCACCGGGCCAACACACACACACACACACACACACACACACACACACACACACACACACCTAGAGACAATGTTGTACGGCCGAGTCACCTGACCTACATGTCTTTGGACTGTGGGAGGAAACCGGAGCCCCCGGAGGAAACCCACACAGACACGGGGAGAACATGCAAACTCCACACAGAGGACGACCCGGGACGACCCCCAAGGTTGGACTACCCTGGGGCTTGAAGCCAGGACCTTCTTGCTGTGAGGTGACCGTGCTGCCCTGACTTGAAACATGGTGTTTTGCAGACAGACAGACAGACAGACAGACAGACAGACAGACAGACAGACAGACAGACAGACAGACAGACAGACAGACAGACAGACAGACAGACAGACAGACAGACAGAGAGAGAGAGAGAGAGAGAGAGAGAGAGAGAGAGAGAGAGAGAGAGAGAGAGAGAGAGAGAGAGATAGATAGATAGATAGATAGATAGATAGATAGATAGATAGATAGATAGATAGATAGATAGATAGATAGATAGATAGATAGATAGATAGATAGATAGAGAGATAGAGAGATAGAGAGATAGAGAGATAGATAGATAGATAGATAGAGAGATAGAGAGATAGATAGATAGATAGATAGATAGATGGATGGATAGATAGATAGATAGATAGATAGATAGATAGATAGATAGATAGATAGATAGATAGATAGATAGATAGATAGATAGATAGATAGATAGATAGATAGATAGATAGATAGATACATAGATACATAGAGAGATAGATAGATAGATAGATAGATAGATAGATAGATAGATAGATAGATAGATAGATAGATAGATAGATAGATAGATAGATAGATAGAGAGATAGAGAGATAGAGAGATAGATGGATAGAGAGATAGAGAGATAGATAGATAGATAGATAGATAGATAGATAGATAGATAGATAGATAGATAGATAGATAGATAGATAGATAGATAGATAGATAGATAGATAGATAGATAGATAGATCGATAGATAGATGGATAGATACCCATCAGACCCTGGTGCTTACATGGCAGTTGCATTGGCGGTGGGGCAGGACAGACATATTCCATGTTTCCAGGATGGCATATTCAGTGTCACATCTGACAGAGGTGAGTGAATATGCCATTTCATTTTCATCGCCCCCCCCCACCTTTTTTATTTTTGTATTTACTGTGACATGTCCCAGCCCGGCAGCCGGTGACCGCTGTACTCCTCTTCAGCACCTGGAGGTGCAGCAGCAGCAGCAGCAGCATGCTGATGCTGCGTCAGGAGGTGGGGTCTTCCACTGGGTTTGTGATCAGACTAAATGTTGGACGGGCGGTGTGTGAAGATCACAGAGTGTGGACTTGATAACTAAACGTGTTCATTAGCGGTGTGTTACACTCTTTCTTTGCTAAGTCTCAGAAAACCTCCGCTGACAGAGTAAAACTTCTCAGCACCGCCATGATCACCGCCACGCCGGGGCGAGGCGTTGGCTGGGTGTGAGCCTGAGTGTTTTCTTGGCTTCTGCACACAAGAGTATTTAATTTGAGGGTCTGTCTTCATTAAGCGGTTCTGTGAAAACAGCGGTCAGATCTATCGATTGCACCATGAACTGTAGGTCACCTCCACTGTGCTCAATGCTTCAGTACATAGATCAGCCTCTGTCATGTCCCTGTAGCACTCCGCAGCGCCGCCACCGCAGACGGCCGAGTCCGGTCTGTGGGCGCCGCCACCGCAGACGGCCGAGTCCGGTCTGTGGGCGCCGCCACCGCAGACGGCCGAGTCCGGTCTGTGGGCGCCGCCACCACAAACAACGGCCGTCTTCCCGTCAGCCGGGCCCGGAGGGCAGGACCCTGCTTCCGCCTCCCTGTTTTGGCCAGGAAAGCAGCATCTGTCTCCCCTAAAAAGGAAAACATCGTCGTCTTTTCCTCTTTCCGCAAAGCTGGGTGTCAGTTTTAATTAGCCGGTAGTGAAGTCCGTCACAAAGCAGCCCCTTAAAAGCACAGACCATCGCCACACAGGGAGGCAGGCAGGCAGGCAGACAGAGGGCCGGAGCAGGATAATTGGGTGCTGGTGCCCGTTGCCCGTGAGGAGATTGGTCACACGAGGCATCGCTCCATGTGGGGGAAGGAAAGGGCAGAGACTTGTCAAACCGCATGACACTACTACATAGCTGATAACGCTGTGTCAGGCTGCATGTGTGGGCTGTGTCAGCCTGCAGCGATGCAGCACCAAGCCCCCAGCGTCGTTATGGGAGACGTGGCCCGAACGGGAAGGAGGCTGGAGAGCAACTTCTCATCCTCCATTCTTCTCAAATGAGCTGGGAGGGGGGAGGGGGGAGGGGGGTGCAAATAACACGATAACCGTGATCAGATCAGGTACAGGCGGTGCGGTCCGCCGGTCCACCGGGCAGCCGAAGGAACCGCCATACCGCCCGCAGCCCCGCACCGTGCACGTTACAGTAGGAAAGAGGGAAATCTGCCCCCCCCCCCCAAAACAATCACCCGTCATACAGGTGCGAGCCGCGTGTCCGCTACTGTTCTGTGTTTAGCTACACTCGGCCGGCTGGAGGCAGCACTGAGTCTAAGCGGACCTAGTGGCGCACCACCAAAGACATGCAAGAAGAAGAAAAAGGAGGCGGAGGAGGAAGAAGAAGAGGAAGAAGAAGAAGAAACACAAGAAGAAGAAAAAGGAGGCGGAGGAGGAAGAAGAAGCAGAAGAAGAAGAAGAAACACAAGAAGAAGAAGAATGTCCTATACTAGACTTTATCACATTAGTATAGCTGTAACATAATAACGAGGCAAGAGACGAGCACCGTACGTTCTCAACTCCTTTCTTTTTATCTCACTTCTTCATCACCCTCAGCGCCGTACTACACTCAGCAACAACCATTAGGCTACTGCGCCCTCTGGTGGCGTGGTGGTATTGCAAATGCATGAACAATGAATGAACCGACTACACAACAAAGAAGAAGCAACAAGACGGAACAGCAGCGGCAGCAGCTATTCCACGCACGCGCGCGCGTGTATGTGCGCACATTTTTTCAGGTTTTTTATTTCATTTTTTAGGAACACAAGAAGGCAACGCTGTAATTGTGATGTTTGACTGCAAGTTTTTGAAGTTCTGAAGGTTTTTTAATTAAGTGGTCTCGGAGCCTTGCAAAAAGCGCGACCGCTCGCTCCGCCATCTTGGCACGCCCCGCGTGTGTGTGCGCGCGCACAGACAGCTTCCGGTAAGAAAAGCCACAGCAGAGGCAGACCGGAAACGGACCGATGAGAGGAGGGTTCCAGCTCACAAGACGGTGTATTACTCGAACAACAGTGTCGCTGGCACAAGGTCATTATGTCAGAGTTTGTTCAGGGCGACCCAAAAGAGTTTGCAGAACTTGGCTAGTGGCCAATCTCCATATTACTAGCCATGGCTAGCAGTGATGTGTTTCCATACACAACCGGATGCATTACCTTCACTCTCAGCCCCCCTCCCCCCTCCCCCCCAACACACCCACACCCACGCAGGGGCGCAATGTGTGTGTGTGGGGGGGGTGCAGAGGGTGCAATGTGTGTGTGTGGGGGGGGGTGCAGAGGGTGCAATGTGTGTGGGGGTGGGGGTGCAGAGGGTGCAATGCGTGTGTGTGTGTGGGGGGGGTGCAGAGGGTGCAATGTGTGTGTGTGTGGGGGGTGGTGCAGAGGGTGCAATGTGTGTGTGTGGGGGGGGTGCAGAGGGTGCAATGTGTGTGTGTGGGGGGTGGTGCAGAGGGTGCAATGTGTGTGTGTGTGTGTGTGGGGGGGGTGCAGAGGGTGCAATGTGTGTGTGTGTGGGGGGGTGCAGAGGGTGCAATGTGTGTGTGTGTGGGGGGGTGCAGAGGGTGCAATGTGTGTGTGTGTGTGGGGGGGGTGCAGATGGTGCAATGTGTGTGTGTGTGGGGGGGGGGTACAGAGGGTGCAATGTGTGTGTGTGGGGGGGTGCAGAGGGTGCAATGTGTGTGTGGGGGGGGGGTACAGAGGGTGCAATGTGTGTGTGGGGGGGGTGCAGAGGGTGCAATGTGTGTGTGGGGGGGGGGTGCAGAGGGTGCAATGCACACATGCGTCGCATCAGCGAGGGCGCCAAAACACCATACGCAAAAAAATAATAATTAAGAAATATAACATGTAACTATATATTCTGATCCACAATTCTCATCTACGTAACAACATTTATAAGTATTAAACTTTTAAAAACACAAACGGGCCTGTAACCTGAAAGTGTTTACCGTACACTGTACTTTTGGCGCCCCCGCTGTTTCGGCGCCCGTGTGCATTGCACCCTCTGCACCCTCTGCACCCCCCCGTTGCGCCCTACACACACACACACACACACACACACACACACGCCACTCGCCGCCTGAGCGGGGATGTCGGTCCTGCCACTGGCGTGGCTGAATTCAGTGTGCAAGAACCAGCAGCTTCCTTAATGAACGTGTGTTGTCTTTTGTCGGGGAAGATACGTTATAATATCCTTATTTAATATTGTTTGCAGTAATAAGTTGTCACATTGTGGCTTCCAAATGGAAAAAGAACAAGGAAAAAAAAAGAAAAGGTACCGCTGGCTCCATTATGACTCGATGATGCCCTCAAGTGGCCGGAAGCAAAATAACAAGAGTCAATTTGATGAAACAATGCCATAAATGAATATCGTACAACTTTAGTTCCTGTCTCTGTGCAACCCGTTGTATACCAGACAAGCAGTTGTGCAAGCCAGAATGGAGCAAGAATGTTGGACCATCACCCTTCCCTCTCTGGCTTAGATAGCATCATCAATGGTAAGTCAGGGGAGACGGTTTTTAGAGTAATAATGTCATATTATGTTGTTATAGCTGTCCAAGACAGTTATTTTTTCTTTCGCTACAAAAAGAAGCCAGCTATTTAGTACAACAAAGACACTGAAATATCTGGCACACCAGAATGACTCTGCTGTACAACGTTCAATAGCTCCCATCTCTTGCATTTTTGAAGAATAATCTATCAAGTCATAATGACGAAATCCTCTGCACTGGGAATCGACTGCTACCATTCATAACTGGACTTCCTAAGAGCGACGTCATTTGGTAGCTACAGCAGGCTCTACTCTGCATTGATTATTCCCACTCTGCTCCAGTAGCTGCCATTATTCCCACGCCTCCCAACAGCCAACCTGTCTGCCTTTTGTCTTGCAGCACATCCAAATAACAGTGTTTGCTCTGTTGGGAGTCCATGCTCATTTGATCCTGTGACAACACTGACACGTGGCATCAGAGGTGGAGCATCTCTGAGAAACATGTTTCACCGTAGCACTGGTTCATCCATAGGGTGGAGGTGTGGGGGTCAGTTGCATGGCCATATTTTCTAAGCAGCTTTTAGACAGGATATGAGATTTGGGTCCATGGGGGCACACCACTCTTCAGAGCACTCGGTTAGTGGTTGTCATAATATTTATTCAACATCATTATAATTGGCTACTTATCGTCTGCTTGGGATACATGTACACCATCTTTCCGAGTCTGTGCTTTTCCAGGAACATAAAATATTGGATTAAATAACCACACAGTCTGGCTGCAAGCTGAAACTTGCATCATCCGTCCATTATAGATCCAAGCCTGTCCCAGCAGCCATTGGGCGGCCTGTCCGGGGCGTCACAGGGCCCCTGTTGCACCAGAACATCAAGAAGTGCAGTTCCAGCCCTCCTGCAAACAGATGTTATCCCACAAAACCAGCTGTACGTCCTGATCTACTCATTCTGCACAGAGGCGGGCTTCATAGCCAACCGACTGAGAGAGATGCTGCAGCTTTTCACAAATTGCTGCCGCTTTAATCAGCAACAAGTTGGCAAATGTTGGACGGACCTTGAGATGCCCTTGGTGTCATCATGAGAGGGCAGGGCGCCGCATTGAAGGCTCGGTGCTTTTCCTGATACCTGCCACACGACACGAGCCCTCATCAGGAAAGAGCGCCTCCTGTGTGTGCCCACTACTCAGTAAAGGAAACGCCTGGTACAACACGGTACACAACCTTTATTTAGGATCATGCTCAACACAGTTCTCACAATTCACACAAAGACACAACCAGGGGACATGCCATCTGCTGACGTATTAAATAATAGGTAAAGGGCGACAAAGAGGGGGTGGACGTGAAAGGGGGGTGGTAAATAGGAGGCAACCCTTCAGCGAGCTTACCTTGACCAGAGTCCGCATCCGACATCACATACTAGCACACTATCCAGTACTCCAGACCCGCACGCCGGGGCTTTTAGCATGCAGCGAGTTCGGGGGGACGACGCAACCGCAGGAGCTGCCGCGGCCGGGACGCGAACCCGCATCGCCCGCACCGCAGGAGGCGTCGCTAACCGCTAGACTAAAGGGTCAGACCCGCCTGCCGGCGGCCAGCGTGTCTTCTTATCCGTGCACGCTACACTTCGCATCAAGTAGTACGCGAAAAACACGAGCCTGTCCTCCCACCTGCAGAGCCGCCGAGTCTTTCTCGCGCCACAGGAGGGTCTCGTGTCCTCGGAAGAACGAACTCGCGAGTACTCAAGCACAGGACGCCCTGTTGGCAGCGTAACCGAGCTGTTCCCTCGCCCGGTGCGGGATTCGACACGGGGTGTTCTGCACCACAAGGCGGCATCACTAACGGGTCGGACCCCCTAGTGGGCGGGACCCCCTAGTGGGTCTTATTAGTAGTTTACAGCAGGTCGACACGCTGCGGCTTTCCTGGTATTGCGCAATATCCATGTTGTAGTATGTAAACGCCGGACGACACGCTAGCATAAATATCCCACAATGCACTGCCACACGACCAACGGTGGCGAAGGGCGTTACACAACCACACCGGCAGGCGGCGCCGGTGTGTATTTAAGTATTACTTTTCACCGCGCTAAGCAGGAAGTGGGGGGAAACCGTGTTTATGTTTACGTTTACAAAATAAAAGCACACCAGCCGAAGCGCCGAGCGGAAGTGGTGTGGCTCTGCGATGACGTAACATGTCCGACCAGCCCTCGTGCTTTTCACTCACCTACTAATAGTGCGTTAGACGATAGTACACGTGTAGTATGTATAGCAAGTAGTATGTGATTTCAGACACGGCCCCCAGTGTGTGAGCAATCATTCAAAGCCAATGACTGACACAGGTGTGCATAACTGACACTGATATACAGTTCCTGTTTCTGTCTGTCTCGCTTAGTCTACATACATCCACGCAAACCACCAGAAGAGCGAGGAGTCGAGGTCGATGACCGTAGCTGAGTGATAGTTTGACCTGACTCGTGCACCATAACTATGACCTTAAATATCGCATGCACACTGTCGTGTATTACTTCTGGCAAGCTTCATGTATTGTTCACAAACCCTTTAGCTGGAAAGTGTGACCCTGGATATAATGAGGACAGTGTCACCAGATCATTCCTTGGTTCGATCTATCGAGGACAGTGTCACCAGATCATTCCCTGGTTCGATCTATCGAGGACAGTGTCACCAGATCATTCCCTGGTTCGATCTATCGAGGACAGTGTCACCAGATCATTCCCTGGTTCGATCTATCGAGGACAGTGTCACCAGATCATTCCCTGGTTCGATCTATCGAGGACAGTGTCACCAGATCATTCCTTGGTTCGATCTATCGAGGACAGTGTCACCAGATCATTCCTTGGTTCGATCTATCGAGGACAGTGTCACCAGATCATTCCCTGGTTCGATCTATCGAGGACAGTGTCACCAGATCATTCCCTGGTTCGATCTATCGAGGACAGTGTCACCAGATCATTCCCTGGTTCGATCTATCGAGGACAGTGTCACCAGATCATTCCTTGGTTCGATCTATCGAGGACAGTGTCACCAGATCATTCCCTGGTTCGATCTATCGAGGACAGTGTCACCAGATCATTCCCTGGTTCGATCTATCGAGGACAGTGTCACCAGATCATTCCCTGGTTCGATCTATCGAGGACAGTGTCACCAGATCATTCCTTGGTTCGATCTATCGAGGACAGTGTCACCAGATCATTCCCTGGTTCGATCTATCGAGGACAGTGTCACCAGATCATTCCCTGGTTCGATTTATCGAGGACAGTGTCACCAGATCATTCCTTGGTTCGATCTATCGAGGACAGTGTCACCAGATCATTCCCTGGTTCGATCTATCGAGGACAGTGTCACCAGATCATTCCCTGGTTCGATCTATCGAGGACAGTGTCACCAGGTCATTCCCTGGTTCGATCTATCGAGGACAGTGTCACCAGGTCATTCCTTGGTTCGATCTATCGAGGACAGTGTCACCAAATCATTCCTTGGTTCGATCTATCGAGGACAGTGTCACCAGATCATTCCCTGGTTCGATCTATCGAGGACAGTGTCACCAGATCATTCCCTGGTTCGATCTATCGAGGACAGTGTCACCAGATCATTCCTTGGTTCGATCTATCGAGGACAGTGTCACCAGATCATTCCCTGGTTCGATCTATCGAGGACAGTGTCACCAGGTCATTCCTTGGTTCGATCTATCGAGGACAGTGTCACCAGATCATTCCCTGGTTCGATCTATCGAGGACAGTGTCACCAGATCATTCCCTGGTTCGATCTATCGAGGACAGTGTCACCAGATCATTCCCTGGTTCGATCTATCGAGGACAGTGTCACCAGATCATTCCCTGGTTCGATCTATCGAGGACAGTGTCACCAGGTCATTCCCTGGTTCGATCTATCGAGGACAGTGTCACCAGATCATTCCCTGGTTCGATCTATCGAGGACAGTGTCACCAGGTCATTCCCTGGTTCGATCTATCGAGGACAGTGTCACCAGGTCATTCCTTGGTTCGATCTATCGAGGACAGTGTCACCAGATCATTCCCTGGTTCGATCTATCGAGGACAGTGTCACCAGATCATTCCCTGGTTCGATCTATTGTCAGATGTAAAAATGTTTATGCTATCTGACTGTGAATGCATGGAAACGAAGCAAGAGATACACAAAGACAGTGGTGGCTGTGGCGCCCCAGGACTCGTGACTGGCAGAGTTGTCTGGTGATAAGCACATGTGGATGTGTGGATGTGAAATTTATAGACCTTCCCATGACGCTCCCAAACACATTTGCCCTGTAATTCTAAAAGAGGCTTTTTAAAAATCGTTATGCCAGAAAACAACCTTGATTTGTTTCCGGCCTCTGGGACTACAGAGCTCTCATGGACCTAATGTAGATATAGCATCCTAACCTCACCACTTATTTCACACCGATTCAGTCCATAGGTGGGCCTAATAATGACTAAATGGTGGAGTCTCCTTCAACTCATGGTACCCCTGGAGGTTTGGCTCTGTGAAAAGACAGAGAGGGCAGTTAGGGCTAGGAAGTACCACAAAACCTATTTGACTGAAATCTATTTTCCTAAATTAAGGCATTGCTTTCAAAAGACTCTTTTAGAAATGTACAGTTGCTGATTCGTTTTGATTTTGACATTAAGGCAGTGAAACATGTGAACAAAAGACACCAGTTAACAGTTAATGTGTGCAAAAGCCTTGTCCATTTTAAGAAACTTCCATTTTTGTGTTCTGTTGTAATCTGACCGTCAACATTACAATCACTCCCAATGACCCTAACTGTTCATTTTCAGTTTTGCTTTGCAAGTTTGCTTCCTCAAGTCCATTTGAATGTAACTTAAGTTACAGTGCACCTTATACCCCCTAAGAGTGTTTGCTTTTCATTTTAGAGCATGTTATTCATTTCAAAGAGATTGTCAAGTAATAATTTTTTGAACATCCCAGATGATGTAGACAAAAATAGCCACTAGCAGAATGCGTTTGAGAATGTAGATAAGCGTTACGGTACCAAGGGTCATATTCTCCTCCACCAGAGGCCTCTGCTCACTGCAGTTTACCACTTTCCCCTGAGCTGCTCCCAGGATGGTCATGATATCCACCAAGTTGAGCTTTCCTTCCTCCTTTGCCTCCTCTATTTCCTCTTTCAGCTCCATTGCTGCCTCTTCACGCTCCTGAATCTCTTCTTGGGTCAGCATGGCGTTCAAACCCTGTCCTGCCGTGGCGTTGCCCACCTGTGGTGGCGCCAGGGAGCACAATGCCCTGACCTTCCCAAACGACCTCAGATGTGCCACGTTAGCACGCAAAAAGAGCAGGAGCACATTGAGGTCATTCAGAGGACATCCCAGCTTACGACTGCCAATGAGGCTGAGCGAGGGGAGCACCTCGTACACAGACAGGAAGGTGGTGTCCCAGACAAAGAGCCGGACCAGGCTAAAGAGGACAATCGGCGCCAACAGGACATAGATGGCACCGTTCGCCACGCTTATCACCTGGAAGACCAACTGGCCGGTCATTTTACACTGGACCAGTTCAGGTACCCAGCTCTGATCGCGCAGCATGCCTGTACGGACGAAGCAGCTGAACTCATCCTGCAGGAAGGCAGAGAGGTGGAAGTAGGCCAGATAGAGGCAGGCGGCAGTCATGAAGATGAGCAGCAGGAAGCCACGCAAGAACAGCATGCTAACCAGGAAGTAGGAGCTGTGTTTGCATTGCATGTATCTCTCCAACAGTGGATACTCGAAGTAACGTCTCTTCTTGGCCCTGAAATAAACAATGGCAAGAGGAATTCAGTGAATATTGGTGTAAAAGGAAGCTTCGCCTCATAGGCGGTGCTATTAAGAGGCTAGGGGAAGCTTATCTTCCCCAAAATTATCACTGAAAAAAATGTACCCTTGAACAAAATCATGATTTCTTTATGGTCAGTAACTACTGGCAAACATTCAGACTCACTGCTGTGCGTATCAGGGAAAGCTGCAGCCTGGAGGTCCAGAAGCAGGGACATGAATATTGTAGCGAATTCAGGGGGCAGCCGGGAATCCACTGCAGCCGGGATGCAAACCCGGGTCACCCGCACCACGGGCGACTGCGCTAACCAGTCAACTAAAGGGTCCGACCTGGGTTCGCGTCCCGGCTGCGGCGGATTCCTGACTGCCCCCTGAATTCTCTACATTGGTGTCAGAAGTGGCATGGTGAGACCACGAGGCCGTCGGAAGCGCGTGGCCCAGAGGCGTGAGGGAGCTGGTATGCTAAAGCGCGGGGACGTGCTTCCCAAAGGAGGGGGTAGTGTAACGACCACGGATGACTAGACTCGCTAGCCCTTGGCTAACGGGTCGGACCCTTAAGTCGACTGGTTAACACAGTTGCCCGTGGTGCAGGAGACCGGGGTTCCCAGCTGCCCCCTGAATTCGCTACAGTATTATTTCAAAATTCATGAATATTGCTTTTTGAATGCTCTTGTTACAAATTTTATTTCTGCTCTTCTATTTCAATGCCAACCAACGAAGACTATCGTATCTGGTGTATTCAAGGATACTAATACATTTTCACCTCACTATGAATTATGTTATTATACTAAATTGCCTCTAGGTATGAACGTGTGTGTGTGTGTGTGTGTCGGCCCTGTGTGATGGCCTGGCGGCCTGTCCAGGGTGTCTCCCTGCCTGCCGCCCAATGACTGCCTGAATAGGCTCCAGCATCCCCACGACCCTGAGAGCAGGACAGGCGGTTCGGATAATGGATGATGAATAATAATATGAATTATGTCTGTAATGTGTTTGTAAAATAACAAGCACAGAGCCGTCCAGACCCACGCCGCACCTGATGCGAGTGCATCCTACTATAAGCGTCCCTCTTGGGTTGTCCGTGAGTGAGTGACCACACTTTGTGACGCATAGCCCATGGTGGCAGTTGCGCAGCACCGTGAGAAAAAAGGTTATAATAAATATGGGTCTGCGATCCTCTGTCTACCAGCCATAGCTTACAGACACACGCAAGCATGCTTTTCATTCTGAGATGTATGACCGGGGTCCTCTTAAATAATAAGAAAACAAACTCCTCTGACTGGTAAAGGCAAGCTGACCTCAGGATAAATGAATGTTAATCCGGGTGAAGAATGAATGCGATTATTCTGCTGCACCCTCTCAGTTTTATGACACCAGCAATAATAACTCACAGGCCCAATACCAGCTATGTTGTATGGTCTGGAGACAGTGGCTCTGATGAAAAGAACAGGAGGTGGAGGTGGCAGAGATGAAGATGATAAGATTTTCATTGGGAGTGATGAAGAAGGACAGGATTAGGAACCAGTATATTAGAAGGACAGCTCAGGTTGGACGGTTTGGAGACAAAGCAAGAGAGACAAGACTGAGATGGTGTGGACATGTGTGGAGGAGAGATGCTGGGTATACTGGGAGAAGGATGCTGAATATGGAGCTGCCAGGGAAGAGGAGAAGAGGAAGGCCAAAGAGGAGGTTTATGGAGGTGGTGAGGGAGGACATGCAGGTGGCTGGTGTGACAGAGGAAGATGCAGAGGACAGGAAGAGATGGAAACGGATGATCCGCTGTGGCGCCCCCTAACGGGAGCAGCCGAAAGTAGTAGTAGTAGTAGTAGTAGTAGTAGTAGTAGTAGTAGTGGTAGTGGTAGTAGTAGTAGTAGTGGTAGTTGTAGTAGTAGTGGTAGTAATAGTAGTAGTGGTAGTTATAGTAGTAGTAGTAGTGGTAGTTATAGTAGTAGTAGTAGTGGTAGTAGTAATAGTAGTAGTAGAGGTGGTAATAGTAGTAGTAGCAGTAGTGGTAGTAGTAGTAGTAGTAGTAGTAGTGGTAGTAATAGTAGTAGTGGTAGTAGTAGTAGTAGTAGTAGAGGTAGTAATAGTAGTAGTGGTAGTAATAGTAGTAATGGTAGTAGTAGTAGCAGTAGTAGTAGTAGAGGTAGTAGTAGTAGTGGTAGTAGTAGTAGTAGTGGAGGTAGTAATAGTAGTAGTGGTAGTAGTAGTAGAGGTAGTAATAGTAGTAATTGTAGTAGTAGTAGTAGTAATAGAGGTAGTAGTAGTACTAGTGGTAGTAGTAGTAGTGGTGGTAGTAGTAGTAGTAGTAGAGGTAGTAGTAGTAGTAGTGGTAGTAGTAGTAGTGGTGGTAGTAGTAGTAGTAGTAGAGGTAGTAGTAGTACTAGTGGTAGTAGTAGTAGTGGTGGTAGTAGTAGTAGTAGTAGTAGTAGTAGAGGTGGTAATAGTAGTAGTAGCAGTAGTGGTAGTAGTAGTAGTAGTAGTAGTAGTAGTAGTAGTAGTAGTGGTAGTAATAGTAGTAGTGGTAGTAGTAGTAGTAGTAGTAGAGGTAGTAATAGTAGTAGTGGTAGTAATAGTAGTAATGGTAGTAGTAGTAGCAGTAGTAGTAGTAGAGGTAGTAGTAGTAGTAGTGGTAGTAGTAGTAGTAGTGGAGGTAGTAATAGTAGTAGTGGTAGTAGTAGTAGAGGTAGTAGTAGTAGAGGTAGTAATAGTAGTAATTGTAGTAGTAGTAGTAATAGAGGTAGTAGTAGTACTAGTGGTAGTAGTAGTAGAGGTAGTAGTAGTACTAGCAGGCCTAATAGGAAATAGGATTGTGAGTTTGAGGCAGATGCTCACAGCTGAATAAGGTTGATGGAGTCGTATTTCAGCAAAATGAGGACTTTCTTATTAGTAAGTGGCAGTCGAGCCGTTGGGTTAAGTTAATTTAGTCTTGTGAAAATCCTCGGAAATTCAGCTTCCCCGTGCCTGATGCTCTAGCGCCACCTATGGTTCCCCTGATTGTTGAATCATTCAGTATAACTACTAATTCCTCTCAGGTCACAGGAACTAGAATCTATCAGCTGGCATTGGGCAGGAAGGCATAGAGACAAGTCAACAGCACACACATGCACGCACACACACACACACACACACACACACACACACACACACACACACACACACACACACACACACACACACACACACACACACACCGCTCAAAAATGTACACTGCAGTTCACCTAACATGTATGTGTTTGGACTGTGTGTGTGTGTGTGTTTGGACTGTGTGTGTGTGTGTTTGGACTGTGTGTGTGTGTGTGTTTGAACTGTGTGTGTGTGTTTGGACTGTGTGTGTGTGTTTGGACTGTGTGTGTGTGTGTGTTTGGACTGTGTGTGTGTGTGTGTTTGAACTGTGTGTGTGTGTTTGGACTGTGGGGGGGGGGGGGGTTGGGGAACCAGAGAAACAGGAGGAAAGCCATGCCAAAGACGTGGGCAGAAGAAAACCTGGTCCAGAAGGGGCTGGACTGAACTCTGGGCCCACTTGCTGTGACACAACTCTTCAAACCACTAAGCCAGCATGCTGCGCAACTCTGCCACACGTTTTCTTTTTTTCACAAAATCAAACATATCGTTAAATCAAATGAGCAGAATCTCCCCTTAGAATCGGACTGACGTTGAATTCCTAATATCTTCTAACGTGGCTTCTTACTTTAACTGTCATTTACTTTGTATGGTCTCTGGTGAGAAAATGAGAAAAGGTAGAATTCAGTTTTCTTACTTTTCATTTTTAAAGAACTCTCTCAGCTGATCTTTTTTCTGATATGCACGACGTCATCAGATCCACATTTACATACAGCCAATCAGATTAAATCATCAAAATATGAAACCCCGCCCCCTATACCAACATTTTCTTGTAGTCATCACTCACGTCATCTCATGAATATGAATGAGGACTAGACCACTCCCTCACAGTTCTTGGGACAATGGAGGTCAGATATAAAGATATAGGAAATATAACATCATCCATCCATCCATGATCCAAACGGCTTGTCCTGCTGTCAGGGTGCTGGAGCCTATCCATCATTTACAAATAAAACCCATTTGCGGCTGAATGTTTCAGTACACCATCTTCAAGGTCTTCAGACAGAAGAAGTTAAATCTGATTTCTGATTTTTACAACTTTATAACTCGGAAATGTTGACCATTTAACCTTCTCGTTACAGGACCCCCACAAAAAATATACGGACTTTCTCTCACCTCTCCAGCTCGGCCTGAAAAGTGAGGGGGTTCTTGGTGCTCTGGCGCATTTCCAGGATGCTCTGGGCCAGTCGGACTGAGCGGTTGTAAGACTTGTCTAGCTCGTCAATAATGAAGAGCAGGTCTGAGCCCAGCGTGGGTATGACCAGCTGGCGCCAGATCAGAGCAGGCAGGTACATCAGCACAGCCATGGCCAGGAGAGAGTAGGGGAACATCTGGATGGACAGGTGGAAGGAGAGAAAAGCGCAC
This sequence comes from Lampris incognitus, assembly GCF_029633865.1. Lineage (NCBI taxonomy): Eukaryota > Metazoa > Chordata > Actinopteri > Lampriformes > Lampridae > Lampris > Lampris incognitus. The sequence continues at coordinate 3,773,833 of NC_079218.1, forward strand.
ACAGATGTAAAGAAAACTAAGACACGAAAGAAAACGAAGGCTCAGAAATCCCACTTTGACTCCTGCTCGTCCTGTTTGTAAATAAACTTGTTACAAAATAACTCTGGGTTGAACTCTGGGATTTCTCTCTACCAATAAATCGTTATTTCATCCATCTGGAACTTGGAGTCAGGTTACATAATACAGACTGGCATCTCTGCCATGGTTTGGAGACGATAGTACTGCTACTGAACTGTTGGACCGGGTAGGACCAACACTGGTATAGGGTACTGGGTAGGGTACTGGGTAGGGTTTGATTGGGTAGGACCGGAACACGGGCGTGTGTCCTGGTCGCTACACTAGCGCCTCCTCTGGTCGGTTGGGCGCCTGTTCAGGGGGGAGGGGGAACTGGGGGGAATAGTGTGATCCTCTCCCATGCGCTACGCCCCCCTGGCGAAACTCCTCACTGTCAGGTGAAAAGAAGCGGCTGGTGACTCCACATGTATGGGAGGAGGCATGTGGTAGTCTGCAGCCCTCCCCGGATCAGCAGAGGGGGTGGAGCAGAGACCGGGATGGCTCGGAAGAGTGGGGTGATTGGCCGGGTACAATCGACCCTGTGCATAACTGTAGTCCACTGACTTCCGGTTTCTACGGCAGCGGTCACACCAGTTTCCTGTTTGCTGGCGTGTGCTATTAACAATGGCATACTTTTCACGATGCCTGCAAGATTCACCATGGGTAAATGTCAACCACATGCACACAACTGTCCACACACTTTCACCTGCACCTACCAGGGTGAAGTTTCAAGTTGTACATATCAAGGTACATCCACAATTCCGCCCGTCCATCCTCATAGTTATGGACGTAACTTGATATGTACAACTTGAAACTTTTCATGCATGTGCTGGTAGGTGCAGGTGAAAGTTTGGTGGTAGGTGCAGGTGAAAGTTTGGTGGTAGGGGCAGGTGAAAGTTTGGTGGTAGGTGCAGGTGAAAGTTTGCTGGTAGGTGCAGGTGAAAGTTTGCTGGTAGGTGCAGGTGGAAGTTTGCTGGTAGGTGCAGGAGAAAGTTTGGTGGTAGGTGCAGGTGAAAGTTTGGTGGTAGGTGCAGGTAAAAGTTTGGTGGTAGGTGTAGGTGAAAGTTTGGTGGTAGGTGCAGGTGAAGGTTCGGTGGTAGGTGCAGGTGAAAGTTTGGTGGTAGGTGCAGGAGAAAGTTTGGTGGTAGGTGCAGGTGAAAGTTTGGTGGTAGGTGCAGGTGAAAGTTTGGTGGTAGGTGCAGGTAAAAGTTTGGTGGTAGGTGTAGGTGAAAGTTTGGTGGTAGGTGCAGGTGAAGGTTCGGTGGTAGGTGCAGGTGAAAGTTTGGTGGTAGGTGCAGGAGAAAGTTTGGTGGTAGGTGCAGGTGAAAGTTTGGTGGTAGGTGCAGGTGAAAGTTTGGTGGTAGGTGCAGGTAAAAGTTTGGTGGTAGGTGTAGGTGAAAGTTTGGTGGTAGGTGCAGGTGAAGGTTCGGTGGTAGGTGCAGGTGAAAGTTTGGTGGTAGGTGCAGGAGAAAGTTTGGTGGTAGGTGCAGGTGAAAGTTTGGTGGTAGGTGCAGGTAAAAGTTTGCTGGTAGGTGCAGGTGAAAGTTTGGTGGTAGGTGCAGGTGAAAGTTTGGTGGTAGGTGCAGGTGAAGGTTTGCTGGTAGGTGCAGGTGAAAGTTTGGTGGTAGGTGCAGGTAAAAGTTTGGTGGTAGGGGCAGGTGAAAGTTTGGTGGTAGGGGCAGGTGAAAGTTTGGTGGTAGGTGCAGGTGAAAGTTTGGTGGTAGGTGCAGGTGAAAGTTTGGTGGTAGGGGCAGGTGAAAGTTTGGTGGTAGGTGCAGGTGAAAGTTTGGTGGTAGGGGCAGGTGAAAGTTTGGTGGTAGGTGCAGGTGAAAGTTTGGTGGTAGGTGTAGGTGAAAGTTTGGTGGTAGGTGCAGGTGAAAGTTTGGTGGTAGGTGCAGGTGAAAGTTTGGTGGTAGGTGCAGGTGAAAGTTTGGTGGTAGGTGCAGGTGAAAGTGAAAGTTTGGTGGTAGGTGCAGGTGAAAGTTTGGTGGTAGGGGCAGGTGAAAGTTTGCTGGTAGGTGCAGGTGAAGGTTTGCTGGTAGGTGCAGGTGAAAGTTTGGTGGTAGGGGCAGGTGAAAGTTTGGTGGTAGGGGCAGGTGAAAGTGTGTGGACAGTTGTGTGCATGTGGTGGACATGTATCCATGGTGAATCTTGCAGGCATCGTGAAAAATACGCCATTGTCCATAGCACGCGCCAACAAACAGGAAGTTGGTATGACCGCTGCGGTAGAAACCGGAAGTCAGTGGACTACAGTTATGCACGGGAAAGGTGGGGGGTATATGGGGGGTATATGGGGGGTATATGGGGGGGGGGGCGAACACTGGTGCAGCAGCAAACGTGTTCCTACTCAAACTGGAAAAATGACTGAAATGTGATGGTGATGTGGAGACACTTCTGTTGGACAGATAATCTACCAATTCTGCAATCGGTATACAGTACTAGTGTTCCCACGTGGCTTGTAAAGCATACAATATCTGTTAGCTCGGGTCCGACGGTGCCTTTTTTTTCTTTTTAAGACGGGAAGTGTCTCCTGCTGAGCTGACGGGACATGAGCAACAATGGCTGCTGCGCTTTATGTGCAGTTCCTGCTGCCAGAAGGAGGGACAGTTCAGGAAACCGCGGACTTCAGCTTTAATGACTGGGTCTAAAATACTGGACGCCACTGAGCTGAACAGTGAGTGGTGTCAGCAATGAAAAACAACAACTTATTTGGCATTAAAACCGACACTCTGACAGTTCAAACTCCAGTTTCACACGTCCCAGGATAGGAGGAACGTTGCAGTACAGCGATTCTGCAAGTGCTTTGTGAGCCGTGTTTCCCCATGGAGGCCTGAGCTAACTGTGGCGTGGAGTTGGTTAAACAAAAGTAGAACGAGAGAGTCTCTCCCTTCAATAAATCCACTTAGTCGAGTCACTTATTAGAACGGCTGTTGTATTATTTATTTATTTATTTATTTCCTTAACACATCTTTAAAGGACTTGAAGTTGTGAATGATGTTGAGCATTGCAGCATTGTTGGGATGGGGCGGGTGGGAGGGTGTGTTTATCTTATTTGGTTTTGTTTTGTTCTTTCCCTTTTCTCGGTATTCTCTCTCTCTCTCTCTATTTTCTGTTGTTCTATTTTGCACTTGAAACAAAAATGACAATGCACTTGTTTGGTGCATTGTCAATAAACAAATAAATCTTTAAAAAGAAGCAGAAAAGAAAATCAAAATGTACAGTAACCGTCTCAGACACACGACAAGCCGAGCAACCTTAGCTGAAGTCGCTGAAACTTACTTTGTGCACCCAGAGAGAGCGTTCCTCAAAGTTGCCGCTGCTGTCAAACTCGTGGTGCATGAGCGAGTCCCAGCAGTACGTGTCGACATAGCCGGCCTGCTTGATGCTGAAGTTGCTGGGAGGGAAACAACTGATCTGAGGCCCTGCAGAGCAAACAAGGATGGATTTGTTAGGAGATCAGCCAGTATAGGGGCTAGCTTTCTGCTCAGTTAAACCTCCGCTGTCGAGTACTGCAAGCTCCCTGAGCAGCAGCAGCAGCAGCACATACATGGACACACACACACACACACACGCACACACACACACACACATGCACACACACACACGCATGTGTAGCTTTTAAATTGTCGTTGTTTACTTTTTCTTTTAGAACACACGTGTACAAAAAGCACACCAACAAACAAACAAACAGCGAAGAGAAGGCCACTTAATCCAAGGTAAAGGAAAGCAAAACAAGAAGGGGGGGGGGGACACTACCACCCCTACATGTCAACCTTCAGTTACCGTTTGAATTTAGAGCAACGGCAACAATAAAGGAAGGAAGAAAAGAAGAAGAAGAGGAAATCTTGTGCATCAGAGTACAAAACCCAAAGCCAAACACGCGTCAGCCGCCGTGTTCCGCGTCTCTCCTGCCGCCCGGTAGACCCTTCAGCACGTGTGGCCGAGGCAGCTGCTGCTCCTGCTGTCTTTATTTAACATGGCTCCTCCTCTTGCTGGACAGCCCCAAAACCTGTCTGTAACATTTCCTGTTATAGCCGGCACATCACCGACCTTATGGCTAACAATGTATGTATATATGTATGTACTATATGTATGTACTATAAGTGTGTGTGTGTGTATGTGTGTGTGTGTGTGTGTATATATGGGTGTGTATGTGTGTATGTGTATGTATATATGTATGTATGTATATGTGTGTCTGTATGTATACATACACACACATATATATACATACACACACACATATATATACACTACCGTTCAAAAGTTTGGGATCACCCAAACAATTTTGTGTTTTCCATGAAAAGTCACACTTATTCACCACCATATGTTGTGAAATGAATAGAAAATAGAGTCAAGACATTGACAAGGTTAGAAATAATGATTTGTATTTGAAATAAGATTTTTTTTACATCAAACTTTGCTTTCGTCAAAGAATCCTCCATTTGCAGCAATTACAGCATTGCAGACCTTTGGCATTCTAGCTGTTAATTTGTTGAGGTAATCTGGAGAAATTGCACCCCACGCTTCCAGAAGCAGCTCCCACAAGTTGGATTGGTTGGATGGGCACTTCTTTGAGCAGATTGAGTTTCTGGAGCATCACATTTGTGGGGTCAATTAAACGCTCAAAATGGCCAGAAAAAGAGAACTTTCATCTGAAACTCGACAGTCTATTCTTGTTCTTAGAAATGAAGGCTATTCCATGCGAGAAATTGCTAAGAAATTGAAGATTTCCTACACCGGTGTGTACTACTCCCTTCAGAGGACAGCACAAACAGGCTCTAACAGGTACTATTTAATGAAGATGCCAGTTGGGGACCTGTGAGGCGTCTGTTTCTCAAACTAGAGACTCTAATGTACTTATCTTCTTGCTCAGTTGTGCAACGCGGCCTCCCACTTCTTTTTCTACTCTGGTTAGAGCCTGTTTGTGCTGTCCTCTGAAGGGAGTAGTACACACCGGTGTAGGAAATCTTCAATTTCTTAGCAATTTCTCGCATGGAATAGCCTTCATTTCTAAGAACAAGAATAGACTGTCGAGTTTCAGATGAAAGTTCTCTTTTTCTGGCCATTTTGAGCGTTTAATTGACCCCACAAATGTGATGCTCCAGAAACTCAATCTGCTCAAAGAAGTGCCCATCCAACCAATCCAACTTGTGGGAGCTGCTTCTGGAAGCGTGGGGTGCAATTTCTCCAGATTACCTCAACAAATTAACAGCTAGAATGCCAAAGGTCTGCAATGCTGTAATTGCTGCAAATGGAGGATTCTTTGACGAAAGCAAAGTTTGATGTAAAAAAAATCTTATTTCAAATACAAATCATTATTTCTAACCTTGTCAATGTCTTGACTCTATTTTCTATTCATTTCACAACATATGGTGGTGAATAAGTGTGACTTTTCATGGAAAACACAAAATTGTTTGGGTGATCCCAAACTTTTGAACGGTAGTGTATATATATATATATATATATGGGTGTGGGTGTGTGTGTGTATGTATGTATATCACCGACCTTATGGCTAACAAATGAATATGTACTTCCGGTGTACCCGTTGCATCAAGGGGGGGCTTCAATTAGTGACACACAAGAGACGGGGAAGTGACGTGGCTGCGGCTCGGCGGCCCACGTCGAGCAGCGGCGGCCTTGTAGCGGAAGGTGGTGTGGTGACGCTGTCTGTGTAGCGCGGTAACAGTAAGACGTCCTGGCTTGACCTGGACGGAAACGTAACACCGGGTCGGGGCGAACGCGTTTGTGAGTGTTGCCGTTGGCTTCGGTCGGTCACCGCTACATCCTGTCAAGTCTGTGGGAGATTTTACACCGTTTGTTCGTTTCCTGACTCGCTGCGGGGGAGGAGAGACAGCTGCCGCCGTGTGAGCTGACCGGGCTACTTCCTTTAGCTGCGTTGTGGTGTTGTTATTCGGGATATTCTTGTGCAGGGGTGCTGCACAACATGCTGGGCCCTATACATAAGCAGTCTCTGTGGGCCCTTTCCTCTTGTGTCTCTCACGCATCACTTTATGGTGTTCCAGGGTAGGGTATATTATTTACTATCACAGTACATCCATCTGTTTTAACCTAACTTAACCATCTTGCAGTGACTGATAACATGTATAGCATCACCTCAAACTTGGCTGCACCTCAGGGTACTGATGCTGACACCCGTGACGTTTACCCCACAGGAAATGCCCGCTGACCGGACCTCTTGTTTGTGAAGTCATTGATTAGATCTTTAGTAAGGGGTGACAGGAGCCTCAGTGAGGGGTGAGAGGGGCCTCAGAGAGGGGTGAGAGGAGCCCTAGAGAGGGGTGAGAGGGGCCTCAGAGAGGGGTGAGAGGGGCTTCAGTGAGGGGTGAGAGGGGCTTCAGTGAGGGGTGAGAGGGGCTTCAGTGAGGGGTGAGAGGGGCTTCAGTGAGGGGTGAGAGGAGCCCCAGAGAGGGGTGAGAGGGGCCTCAGAGAGGGGTGAGAGGAGCCCTAGAGAGGGGTGAGAGGAGCCCCAGAGAGGGGTGAGAGGGGCTTCAGTGAGGGGTGAGAGGGGCTTCAGTGAGGGGTGAGAGAAGCCCCAGAGAGGGGTGAGAGGAGCCCCAGAGAGGGGTGAGAGGGGCCTCAGAGAGGGGTGAGAGGAGCCCTAGAGAGGGGTGAGAGGAGCCCCAGAGACGGGTGAGAGGGGCCTCAGAGAGGGGTGAGAGGAGCCCAAGAGAGGGGTGAGAGGGGCCTCAGAGAGGGGTGAGAGGAGCCCAAGAGAGGGGTGAGAGGGGCCTCAGAGAGTGGTGAGAGGGGTGAGAGGAGCCCAAGAGAGGGGATAGAGGGGCCTCAGAGATGGGTGAGAGGAGCCCCAGAGACGGGTGAGAGGAGCCCCAAAGAGGGGTGAGAGGGGCCTCAGAGAGGGGTGAGAGGAGCCCCAGAGAGGGGTGAGAGGGGCCTCAGAGAGGGGTGAGAGGAGCCCAAGAGAGGGGTGAGAGGGGCCTCAGAGAGGGGTGAGAGGGGTGAGAGGAGCCCAAGAGAGGGGATAGAGGGGCCTCAGAGATGGGTGAGAGGAGCCCCAGAGACGGGTGAGAGGAGCCCCAAAGAGGGGTGAGAGGGGCCTCAGAGAGGGGTGAGAGGGGTAAGAGGAGCCCCAGAGAGGGGTGAGAGGGGCCCCAGAGAGGGGTGAGAGGGGCCCCAGAGAGGGGTAAGAGGAGCCCCAGAGAGGGGTGAGAGGGGCCCCAGAGAGCCTCCACTAGTTTCTTTAAGTCCTTCAACTGATGTATTGAGCCAATTTTAAGTGAAGTTATGACACTAATTAGTTAGAAATAAAAATTTGCAAACCAAAACAAACTTTTAATTCCAGGCTTCCTGAGCCCCCCCCTCCTTTCTGGGCCCTAGAAGCCCCCCCTCCCTTCTGGGCCCTAGAAGCCCCCCCTTTCTGGGCCCTAGAAGCCCCCCCTTCCCTCTGGGCCCTAGAAGCCCCCCCCCCATCTACGACGCTGCTGTTCTTGTGTACTTCTATGGAAGAACTGCATTGAATGAGTGGCCTAACATAGCTCTGCTTGTTGATTGTTCTCGTTTTTGCTTTGACTGCTGAGTTCGAATACATGTGTGGCCACGGTGGGGGCAGACGTTCTTTTGGTGTGCACACATTTTGTTTCTAGTTGTGTTTTGTTTTACATATCTTAGTATAAATAATAAAACGCTGAGCGGCTCTTGAGCCTGCCACTGTGTGACTCGACTGTGCCCCATGCGACTTTCTTTAGAATAAATGTGCACATCCTGATTCCTGGTGTGACTGGTGTTCTTCCGTCTGTGAGGAACCATTCAGCAGCTGCCACACACACACACACACACACACACAGACAGACAGACAGACACACACACAGACAGACAGACAGACAGACAGACAGACGGAGACCTGTTCAGGGTAAGGGTGGGCCACCGAGACATCTGTGCTTCTCCTGCATGTGCTTCTCTTTTCCATTTCAACTGAATTTTGCGGACATTTTTTCGAGAGACACAAGTGGAAAGCACATGTTTCCCAAACGGCAACCTGGCATTTGAAAGTTGCATTCTAAAACTGGGCACGTCTGCCGTATAATTAGTTCACCTTGGTTTGCCCGCAAACGGTCTAGCCGCTTCAACCGGCGCTCCACACCCATTTCTCATCTGACAAGAGGAGCGAGGCAGAGCCTGGAGGGGGGAGAAGCTGGGAGGGAACATGCATGGGTGTGCCCCCTTCTCTCTGCTTCAGAGACTTACAAGACAAATACAGGGCTTCTATTTACAGAAAGCCACAACATCTGCCCGGTGGCAACGTACGTACTGCTGCTGATTCTCTGTGGGGACGCGAGGCCCATGAGCCAGTTCAACTCCCCGTACGTTTACATGGTGTTAGAAAAGTGGACTTACTGTGTTAGTCCCACTAAACCGGGACTTTTAAAATAGCACGTGTAAACGTGTTAGTCCGACTGAAATCGTCCATCCATCCATTTTCCGAGCCGCTTATCCTAAGTAGGGCTGCGGGATGCTGGAGCCTGTCCCAGCAGTCATAGGGCGGAAGGCGGGGAAACAGCCTGGACAGGTCACCCGTCCATCTCAGGACCGAAATCGAATGTCTCATACCTGGGGGAGAATCGATTTATTGACGGAAGTATGTCCGACCCCGGTACGGTAGGTGGCGATATGCCCCCTTTAAGCTGGTTGCTATTGGATGAAAGACCTCCTTGGGACCTATGGATCACACACAGAACGCCCAGGCCAGTCCGGGGCCGACTGAAGCGTATACATGCCAGAGTAAATTGATCCCCAGCCTCATTATCTAGGTGTGTTAGTCCCACTTCCAGAAATTCAATTTAGTACCATTTCAGTCAGACCAACACGTTCACGTGTATTTTAAAGGTCCAGTTTTAGTCGGACTACCACAATAAATCCACCGTTTCTAACATGTAAACGCACTGACTGATTGTGTAATCCTTGTCCTACTACTACTACGACTCCTACTACTTCTCTCGGTTTACTGGCGGATCACAAACAATGTTAAGATGCATACCGCCACCTACTGTACAAGAGTGTGCAACATCGTGTCACTTTACCCTATTAAATTCTACCCAGGGCGGCACGGTGGCGAAGTGGTTAGCGCGGTCACCTCACAGCAAGAGCGTCCTGGGTTCGAGCCCCGGGGTCGTCCAACCTTGGGGGTCGTCCTGGGTCGTCCTCTGTGTGGAGTTTGCATGATCTCCCCGTGTCCGTGTGGGTTTCCTCCGGGGGCTCCGGTTTCCTCCCACAGTCCAAAGACCTGTAGGTCAGGTGAATCAGCCGCACTACATTGTCTCTAGGTATGAATGTGTGTGTGTGTGTGTGTGTGTGTGTTGGCCCTGTGATGGCCTGCCGCCCAATGACTGCTGGGATAGGCTCCAGCATTCCCGTGACCCTGAGAGCAGGATAAGCGGTTCACATCATGGATGGATGGATGGACATTCTACCCATCAACGTTGTGCTGCTTAAGAAAGTGGAGAGCCTTCCTGGGGATTTTAATCCCCTCTCCCTCTCCTTCTGTTCCCAGTATCCCATCAGATCCTTGTCCCAGATCCTCTACAGGGCCCAGTTATACGTATATAAACTAACTGTGTTTTGTGTGTGTGTGTGCGTGCGCGAATGCATGTTGACAAGCCATCTAAAAAAAATTTTTCTTAAAAATGGCAGTACATGTTCTGAGAGAAACCTCTACAGATTTCTGCGCCGTCTGTCTCTCTCTGCTCTTTTTATTATCTTGTAAAATATTCACCCGCTCAACTGTTCCTTCCTGTGAGCGATTTGGCAAAACAAAGCGTGCCGAAATCTCCGCTATACCGCTCAGGTCTCGTACACCCACTCCCAGCTAATATTGGCATATCATCCTCATATTTGTGCTCCGCGCGAGGAAATCTTGGCTGGGAATCCAGGTGCAAAACCAGCCAGACGCCAGACAGCGCAATCAGGAGCCGTTGTGCGACCGACGACAGGCAGCCAAGCCTGGCTCAGTCGCGTTGCCCACCACCACCTGACGTTTCGCGCCTGCTGGTTAATCAACACATCCTCTAATTTGACTCAAATAGAGGGACGTGCCACAGAGGAGGCCTGTCTGTAATTACAGGGCGCGGAGTTGGTGAGCGCTGTTCTCAATCATCCCACCGACGATTAGCATCAAGACTGCACACCAGGTCTGCAGAGAAATAGTCTGCTCAGAGTCAAGTGTGTGTGTGTGTGTGTGTGTGTGTGTGTGTGTGTAATAAGGGCCACTGCGTTACTACAAATGGTTCAGTATTCAAGTTTTTCCTCTGCTCCTGAGGGTTTTGCGGAAGACTTAAGGAAAATGGCTGAACAATTATTCATAATTGTGAATAATCCCCAAAACGTGGCGTCAAAACAGTCACTTTATGTAATATGTTGTAATATTGTTTAAAACTAACAAAAAATTAAGTTCCAAAAAACAAAAAAAAACAGTCACTTTCAAGTGAACGTTAAGTGGTGTACGGTGTGGGTGAGTTATAGATACATTTTTCTTGTTTACTTTTGTTTATAAGATTGTTTCCTGCTTGTTTAATTGCACTTTGTTAAATGAAGTTCAATTCAATAACAGTGATATTTTCATTATGTTAACGTTATGGAAAGTGCCACACTAGTGGAGTGTGTGTTTACTTGATGTACAAGTACATTTTGCAGCTGTACCGATGGTTTAAAAAGTTTACTGTTCAACCACACAAATCAGACATTTCCACCCAGTAACGACGATTTACGATGAGTCGTCCACATGCGGTAAGATTCATCCTATTGCATAGTGACACATAACTGTCAGTGTCCAGACACAAACCTTCAGAGAGCATGACATAAGCTATGGTTCAGGACCGTCCACTCAACTATACTTTAAAACTAACCTTGCAAGTCCTGCAAGTCCCATTCTGCACCAACATCTGCAGTAGGCTGCAGATGCCTCAGACATAATACACACGTTTTCTTTTGTAATGATCCTATACATGTCTGTAAAACTAACACACAGATGCTCACCGAGGGAGATCTCCCGAGCGAAGGCCATGGAGACCAGCAGCAGCGGTAAACCCACAGACACGTACTTGATGACCTTGTCCAGCGGCAGCTCCAGCTCCAGGTGGGCAAGCCGGCCGGTTGCAGAGCCCTCCTGCAGCAGGGCATCTGATAGCATGGCCTTGGCGGCCGCTTGAGCGATGGACATTTCCACACCTGCCCAGAGATAAGCCACACGTTTTTGTTTTTTTCCCCTCCGTGTCTTTAATGAAATCACAGAAAGAGCACTTTTGTCAGGACCGAATCAGGAAGCAGCCCGGCAGACTAAGGAAGCCAACCGTGTCCTCACAATGTTGGCAGCTTCGATCCGACTAATAACCTTTTGTTGCATTACACCCCCCCCCCCCCCCGTTCTCTTTCCAAACTTCTCCTCACTCTATTTTCTCCATAAGGTGTCTAACAAAGCAGAAATACATCCCATTTCTCTTTTCCTTTACCTCTGCTGACCAACAAGAACCATTATCCAGTCCAAGTTCCATTCAACGACTTCATTACAAGAAATATTTCTTCACATTAAAATTGATCTAAAACCTTTCAAGCACTTTTAAACATGAGGATTGAAATTACCACCCTACCTGTAGTCCTCCAGCTCTTTCTGAAGATACGATAACACCAAAAAAAAAAAGTTCCCAGTTAAAATACCTTCTTGTAAGACCCGAGTGATGTTGGAGAGGGCTTTAAGTAGCAGGGAGGGCCTTGGCTAAATGAGAGGTTGGATCTGGGCTGGACCAGGCCGAACTGGGTCGGTCCCTAATTAAAGACAGGACATCTGGGAGCATGTCGGCGCCCAGATGGCACTGGTAGCAGACATCCAGTACTGAGCACTGGGACGTTACACTTGTGTGTGTGTGTGTGTGTGTGTGTGGGTCATTGGCCTACCCCCCCAGTTAGCCATAATGTTGAGCACGCCCACTTCAAACAAGTGAGCCACCGCCAGTGGCTTTTGCAGCCTCTGTCATTCCAAGCCTATTTTTACTGCACTCCAGCCTCGGATCTGCCGCTAGCCAGGATACAATCCTCTGCAAAAGTTAGCAGCTGAAAAAGGCAAAATCTGTTTCTGACCTTTACAGTCATGCACAAAAGAGGAACTGTTCAGAGGAAACTACCGATTTTCAAAGATTGTGTGTAACATGACTCTGAGAAACATCTCTGCATGCTGCACAACGAGGTCCTTAAATCTACTTTGGTTGATAGACAGTCGACACAAAACCGAAACTGTGTTAGCTACTTTGACTGTACCAGGTCATACCTGCAGCATGACCGCTGAATCGAGCCCAGGGTAAGGTGGTCTTTCCTGTTCAGGAAATTTCACTACCCCTATAAGCCCCAGGTTAGTCTTCCCCCTCATGTGTTTCTCTGGCTGCAGACTGGAAGTACGTGGATTTGTGTTTTACCTTTGATATTAGCAGGGCAATCTTTGGGTCAAGTTACTTTATTCCTCTCCTCCATTCAGCCTCCTCTCTGACTCCGGCTCAGACTTCAGCAGCTTTAGATTGACTGCTCTCTAGCACTTATCTGGTCCAAGACACAACTCTCATTAGGCGGGTTTCCATTGCAGTTTTGGCTAAATAGAAGCGTTTTTTTTAATAGGTGACAAAACACAGTTGCTAATGGTCTGTGTTTCCATTGAGATATATATTTATATACTATGCTTAGTGACAGGCATGGGCGCAAGTCCATGAATACTGTGATGGCATCCAGCGCTTTTACCTGTGCCCCCATCCATAGGGTTAGTGGTCATGTCAGGAAGGGCATCTGATGTAAAATTTTACCAAATCAGTACGCGGATTGACAAGACCCCTGAGAAACAGGAAACAAGCTGAAAGAAGAAGAAGAGATTAGCAGGACACTGGTTGCCATTCCACATAGCATCGGCCATTAGGTTTTAAAGTTATTCTCCTTTCAGTTACACAGCCTCCAGCGTTTCATCTTACCAGAACTGAGGTATTGCATGATAGCTTGGCTAACATTCATGTGCTGCTTATTTATTTATTTTGAAAATATGTTTATCGGCATTTACAATTTTAGCATATTAAACAAGTCACATATTGAATAATGTAATACAATAAAATCCCCACCTCCCCCCACCCAACATTCCCTGATCCTCAAGGAGAAATACAAAGAAATAATGAAATGACATACACCTTAATCAAAGACACACAAAAAAAACAGTTCAAGAAAAATAAATAATCAGCATGGTTCACCTATACACAAAAAAATCTCTCGTTTTAAAGTCTATACTAGTCGGGCTGTTCCTGACTGGAGTCAAGAGGCATCCCAGTCTGTTATACTGGTTAAAGTGTCAAAGTAAGTCAGAAAAGGCATCCAAACTTTCTTGAACTTGTCCCTGTTACCCCTTAAGGTACATTTTATTTTTTCCAACTTGAGATGAACATAACACCCCTGATCCATCTGACATGGGATGGGGGACTTGAGCGCTTCCCATTTAGGCGCCGACCTAGTAATGTAGTAAAGGCCACCAATTTATACATGTTAGATGGCTGGTCACAGTCCTCTGGTCTCACACCAAGTATGGCAATTAAAGGATGCTGATCAATAGTTATACTAAAAATTTCGCTTAAGTATTTAAATATCGCTGACCAAAACGTACCTACGTAGATCAGGGCATGTCCAGAACATATGCAACAGGGTAGCTGGCGCATGTTTACATCTGTCACAAGTAGAGTCGATGTTGGGGTAAATTTTGGCCAATTTAGCTTTGGTAAGGGGGACACGGGACAATATTAACTGAATGAGCCCAAATCAATTGCATGAAGAGGAAGCGTGTACCTGATCCAAAATTGCATCCCACAGATCATCGGGGAGAGGAGTAGCAAGATCCTGCTTCCAGAGGTTTCTAAGACTAGCCATTGGCTGAGGATTTATAGTGGCTAGTTTATTATAGATCCTTGTGATGGTGCCCTTGAGACTAGCCTCTGTGGCTAAAAGTGTATTGGTTGATGTTGTCAGAGGTATCTCAGGGAAAGGATGGAAACCCTTCTGAACAAAATGCCTAATCTGTAAATAGCGGTAGAAGTGGGAGTGGGGTAGGTTAAATGTTTCTACCAATTGACTGAGTGAAGCAAATATCCCATCAAAATAGAAATCCTTTATAAATCGAATTCCATTCCCATGGCATGCTCAAAAAGCCATATCTAACTTGGCAGGGGTAAAGAGGTGGTTTGACATAATGGGTGCCATTAAGGAGGCTTTTTGCAGACTGTAACGACCACAGATAAGTAGACTCACTAGCCCTTGGCTAACAGGTCGGACCCTTTAGTCGACTGGTTAACATAGTCACTCGTGGTGCGGCAGACACGGGTTTGTGTCCCGGCTGTGGTGGTTCCTGGCTGTCCCCCGAAGTCGCTACATTGGTGTCAGAAGTGAGATGGTGAGACTGTGAGGCCATCGGAAGCGCATGCGCCCAGAGGCCTGAGGGAGCTGATATGTTGAAGCATGGGGACACGGTTCCCAAAGGAGGGGGGTAGTGTAACAACCACGGATAAGTAGACTCGCTAGCCCTTGGCTAACGGGTTGGACCCTTAGTCGACTGGTTGACGTAGTCGCCCGTGGTGCGGGAGACACGGGTTCGCGTCCCTAGCTGTGGCAGTTCCCGGCTCCCCCTGAAGTTGCTACATTTGGTTTGTATCAGAAAAGTGTTCGATCATCTGAGTGATGCACGCCTGACAGTTAACTTGGCAAAGTGTGAGTTTGCTAAGGCCACCGTGACCTACCTTGGTAAGGTAGTTGGGCAGGGGACCATGCGTCCGGTACAGGAAAAAGTGACTGCAATTGAGCAGTATCCAGTGCCAGCAACCAAGAAGGAACTCCAGCGTTTTCTGGGTCTTGAGGGTTACTACTGCAGTTTTTGTAAAAACTTTTCGACTGTGGTAGCTCCTTTGACAGATTTGCTTAAAAGCAAGGCAAAGTTTATTTGGTCAATTTCTTGTAAACATGTCTTTGACGATGTTAAATTTGTTCTTTGTTCACCCACCCCGTTCGTGCAGCTCCATGCATGGATCGGCCCTTCAGGCTGCATGTGGATGCAAGTGATGTAGGCGCATCGCCCTATTGAGTATTTTGATTTTTGAAGTAGCTGTGGGTCTGCCGGTTTCCCGGTGGGAATCCCGTTTTTATGGGGGGGGGGGGGGTGACGACCCCTCTGCTCCACTAGGTACGCCTGTGGTTTTGTGTTCTTTTCCCTGGTTCTTCTTTGTTTTGCAGGATCCTGGTCGGGGACGGAGGCTCCTCATTTTGCTTATGAGCCACGCCTGGGCCCAGTGTGGTTTGCTATAAAGCAACGCTTGTCCACAGAGCACCCCCGTCCGCGCTCTCTCTCCTTCTTCCATCGTGGCGGCGGCTGTTTTGTTTTTTTGCAGACACTCACACACACATCCATACATGCTCACACCACTGATTACTGACCATCGCGTTTATTTAGTTGTTCTTTATCGTTTTTGTAAATAAATGTGCTTGGGCAAATAGCAGACTTGTCTGGTCTCCCGTCTTTTTCGCAGCCTATGAGCCGGGCTGTGACAAGACCAAATGTTTTCCTAACTTGAGTCCATATTCTGATTGTATGAGCTGTAACCAGATTTTTGTGTGGTGTGCCAATTACCACTGGTAGTGGGGAAATGACCAAGGAATGAATAGGAAGATCATGGGATTCTATCTTTGCCCACTCAGGTGTATGTTCAAGCAAGCTGCTTTGAATATGCATGACAACCTTCTGGATATTACTAGCCCAACAGTAGTAAAGAAGATTGGGCATAGCCCCCCTCCCTGAGTTTTGGCATGTTGTAGGAAGTCCTTGCATATCCAGGGCTGTCTGCCATCCCAGATAAAGTTAGAGAACATTCTGTCAAGAAAGCTAAACTGTTTTTTTGGAATGAATGTAGGAATGTTCTGAAAAAGATACAGGAACTTAGGGACAATATTCATTTTAAGCAAGCTAATGCGCCCAGCCATTGATAATGGTAGTGCACCATATCTTGTTTGCATTTGTCAATTAAAGGGGAGAAGTTTAGTCTGAGTAAAAGATGAAAGGAGCGAGGAACTGTAATCCCTAAATATTTGAAATTTGAGGTCACTCTCCTGAAGGGGAACACAGAGGCAGGGATACCAAGGGTCGTAGGGTTCAAAGGGAAAACTTCGCTTTTCTGCAGGTTCAACTTGTATCTGGAGAGATTCCCAATTTGTTCCAGCTTAGATAGGATAGAGGGAAGAGAAAGTTCAGGGTTGGTGATATATAAGAGGTCATCAGCGAACAATGACACCTTGTGTACCCTATCACCTCGGATTATCCCTTCAAAGGAGCCACACTGTCGTAAGGAAGCTGCAAGTGGATCGATCACTAAATCAAAAAGCATCGGGGAGAGTGGACAACCCTGTCTTGCTCCCCTATACAGAGGGAAATATCTTGATTGTACCTCGTTAGTTTGATGCTAATGAGGTACATGCTAAGAGGTCATTATATAATAATTTAACCCAAGAAATAAAGTTGGGTCCAAAGCCGAATTTTGAAAGCGCGTCAAAAAGGAAACCCCGTTCCACCCAATCAAAAGCCTTCTCTGCGTCTAAGGCAACTACAACTTCAGGTGAAGCAGATTTCGACTGGGTGTATATTACATCAAAAAGCTTATCAGCATTACTGAAGGAATGCCTACCTTGAATAAATCCTGACTGATCGGGTGAAATAAGGGCTGGGAGAGCCCCTTCAAGGCACTTGGCTAAACATTTCACAAGAATTTGAAAATCCGCATTAAAGGAGACTGATTGGACTATAGGATTCACAGCGCAGGGCATCTTTATCTTTTTTGGGGATGAGAAATATTAAGGCTCGCTTCAGTGTCTGTGGTAGCTGACCATCCGAGAGGGATTGATTATACATTTGCAGGAGTAATGGGGAGAGTTCATTTGAGAAATTAAAACAAAATTCCACTGGGAACCCTTCTGGCCCAGGTGTTTTCCCCGACTGCATACACTTGATGGCTTCCTGAACCTCTTCCACCGTCAAACCGCTATCAAGGTTGGACTTTTCTGCATCTCTAAGTGTAGGTAAATTCATTCCTCGAAAAAAGGAATCTGACTCATCAGGACTGTTATTACACTCGGCTGTATATAGTTTACCATAATACTTAGCAAATGTATCATTAATTTGTTTATGGTCTGTAACCATGGAATCTGAAGTGGTCTGTATTTGTGTAATTTGATGCAACACGTATGCCTGGCGTGCCTGGTGAGCCAAGAATCTGCCTGTTTTGTCCCCAAATTCATAGGTAGTGTATTTAGCCCTTGAAAGAAGATGTTCAGCCTTAGCTGTTGAAGCTAAGTCAAATTCTGTCTGAAGATGGATCCTCTTTTGGTAAAGTTCTGGGTTAGGTGAAGTGGCATATTGTGCATCCAATTGGGCTATGTTATCACTGAGCTCCTCTAGTTTGGAAATATTTTCTTTTTTATTATGTGAGGTGAAATTAATAACTTGGCCACGCAGGTAGGCTTTCGGAGTTTCCCAGAGAGTTCCATGGGAGATATCTGGTATAGCATTTGTTTCAATAAAAAACTTAATCTGCATGCTCAAGTACCTAACAAATTTAGAGTCTGAGAGTAGAAGAGAATTCAGGCGTCATGCTCTGCATGGCGTGGGTTTTTCAGGGGAAGACAATTCAAAGGACAGGGGGCATGATAAGAAATTACAATACTATTATACTTAATGTGGTCAGTGACGGGTATAAGCCAAGTGTCAAGAAGAAAATAATCAATTCGGGACTAGGTGTGGTGAACCGGCAAGAAAAAAGGAAAATGCTCCTCTGGTTGGGAAACTAAACCTCCAGGGGTCAAATAACCCATATTGTTCGATGCAATTATTAATTACTTTGGCTGTCTTGGACAGTGGTAAAGGTGTGGCGGCAGAGCGATCTAACGCGGGATTGAGGACACAATTAAAGTCTCCACCAATAATTAAAAAAATGGCTGTCCACATCGGGTAGAACCAAGAAAAAAGAAATAATAAAAGCACTGTCGTCCTAGTTAGGTGCATATATGTTTGCCAGGATTACGGGTTTGTTTAAAAGTTTGCCAGTAACTATCACACATCTACCATTCGGGTCAGCTACAACTTTTCAGTTTCAAATGAAATATCTTCGTGTATAATTATAGCAGTTCCCCTGGCCCTTGATTTATTTCTCGAATGAAAAACCTTCCCCACCCAGCTTTTCCGGATTTTGTTGACATCCGCGTTACGGAAGTGTGTTTCTTGAAGAAATGATATACTCACGTTTAACTGAGAGAGGTGGGCTAGTACTCTGTTTCTTTTCACTTGGTTGTTTAGGCCCTTCACACTCCAAGAGATCAGATTAAGCTTTCTATTCCTAACCTTATTCATTATTGAGGGCAGTGGAACCATATAGCTTGGTTAGATCCAGGGAAGGAAAAGCCTTTTGCTCAACGAGAGATTGACGTAGGTGAGGATGGTTGAAGTTGTAATGGTGAACTTTACAAAATACAAAACAAAAAACTACGAAAAGATAAACAAAATTCAAACAAGATACCCCCCCACCCCCCATAGCACTTACCCAAGCTAAGTGCTATAAAGCCCCACATAGTACACAACCGCTTAAGATGCCTTAAACCTAACGCTCTTGCATCTTGGCACTCCTCACTAAATACCAGAAATGGAGGCGTAAACTTATATCGTCGGAAAAGAAGAACAAGTTGCCGAGGGTTAGCCGCTGCGACATTGGCATCGATAGCTTTCAGGCTAGCATTAGCTTATGTAACTTTCAGGCTAGCATTAGCATCGGTAGCTTTCAGGCTAGCATTAGCTTATGTAACTTTCAGGCTATCATTAGCATCGGTAGCTTTCAGGCTAGCATTAGCTTATGTAACTTTCAGGCTAGCATTAGCATCGGTAGCTTTCAGCTAGCCTTAGCGTGGGTATCTTTCAGGCTTAGCTTCTGTAGCTTTCAGGCTAGCATTAGCTTCTGTAGCTTTGCCTGTGGCTGGCCGTGGTGTGGTTATGGTTAGCCGAGGCCGCATGTTTGCTCGGGTTTGCTGCTCTCGTACTGGGCTGACCACTCACCGTGCGGTCTTCAGTGTTAGCCACATTTTACACCAAACTCTTGTTAAAAAAGAAATAGGAAAAGGAAAAAAGCTCGAGTGTTCGGTTAAAATAAGTTGACGATGTAAGTTATTAAATCAGCAATACGCGAGGCGCGCTTGAGTCCGCGTCTTGACTCCGCCATGACACCGGAACTAAATGCGTTAACTTGCCATAGGCAGAGAGAACCGGGCGGTGGGCGTGGTGTCAACCTACTCATTGGCTGTCAGCTGCCAGTGTGCTGTGGATCGGGTTGCCATTAGGCCGGTATTGTGGTGTTTGTTGATCTTACTGTATGCCTGTACGCATTTTGCACATTATTGTGTACTGAAAGTTGCGTTTGACCTGATGCCATAGCCCAACTGTTGACGTTACTTCTGTCTTGTTTCCTGATAGACACACTTTTCTTTTGTTTGACTGTTGAGTGTGGGGCCATGTAAAACAAGGGGAGCCGTTCTCTCTTGGTTCACAGGTTAAACACATGTATCTGCACTGCTGTGTGTTTGTGTGTGTACTTCTCCTGGTTCGCCACCTTGCCATGGTGGAGAAGCTTGCATGTACCAATGATCCCAAGAGCTATGCTGTCCGGATCTTGGCTCCTGGTAGATCCACTCAAGGTGGATAGGTCAAGGGGAAGGTTCCAGACGGAGCACGATCCAAGACCTCAACGGCCGAACTGGTGGAAGATGTCTCCAGGTCACAGCGGCAGTGAAGGCGGATGAAGGCTGCAACAGAGGGTGGTCCCCAATCATCTTGGTTCTCCATGTCATTGGATTCTGGCCACCCCCTGCCAAGGACCATGTAGTGGCTGCAGGCGCATCAGCCACTCCACGTAAAAAGCGGTCACACACAGGCATCCTCCCATTATGTAGATCCAGGATCGGCCTCTACACCCACCCGAGGACCCAGAGGGACCCAGAAGGAGGACGGTCATACTTGACCCCAAGTGACTGCCGATGGTGTGTGCGTGCTACGTTTTAGTCACCCGGTGTGTCTATGCTACGGTGTGTTTTGAGTTCTGTGTCATTACATCTTAATAATCTTTTTTCTTATGAGTATTGCAACTCTCATGTGTTTTTGTTTTTTTTTACTTTACAGCCTACATTTAATCTAAACAAAACATTCATTCTGAATTGGACCTCCCTTTGTGTATAAAAAGGTGTCTGTGTCAAAACACCTTTTATATACATGCCCCTTGCACTGATCCCACTTCTATTGCACTGTACCTCTATCTGTTTGGGGTCACACTTAACTTCCAATATGTCAACATGTGTGACTGACACCCATCATCATCATCTCAACAACAGACCAACGGGACAGCTGATCGTGCACACGGTGCCAACAAGTAGAGGCTAAACAGTCAGTTGGTCAACTTTTGTATTGAGATATATCTCCGAACATATGTATTTTATCTGTAATACTAATCTTAAAATGATGGTAACCTTGACCAAGGACCACCATTTATTTCTTAATCAGTGCAACCAACATTTTAAGTTTGGAGCTGTTGCGAGGAGTTTTTTCACTGATCATTCTCAATTGAAATGTGTGGCCTACATAACCCGATGAGAACATCGGTGAGAAGATTAGATATTGTCATATAATGAACTGAAATGCTTGTCCCATGGTCGGAGTCCCCATAAAATTTGTCTAAACGATGTACGGCACACTTATGGCAAAGCGAAAGCATGCACTAAATGAAGTTGCTCTTCTGCGAAACACTATCGCTTTTGTCCACAGGAGGGCGCAAAGTCAACAAAATTCCCGAACTCCTCATTGAACCGCTCTAATAGCTTAGGAACATTCTGATGTTCTGACACTCTGAAATTATTGTTATTATTATTTTGAAAGGGTGACATGCTTTTAGGGAAAGCAATCCTAACCGAGCCCTACATGACCACTATCCCAGTGATATAGACATCAGATCAATATCACTGTAATCAGAGTTTGGGTCTGGAGCAGAAGATGGTACGAGGTTATGTACATGATATCCAGTGGATTTAGAATAACGATTGTGGGATAAATGCATTGCATGTGGGGTGTTGAAGAAACGAGCGCCACAACAATGAATTGTTACTGTAATGACATGCGTTATTACTGTGAAATACCAGATCAGAGTACAGGAAGCTGGGCTGTGGTGTGACATCCCTTTGTGGACCCTTCTGTTGAGCTCTCTCTCTCTCTCTCTCTCTCTCTCTCTCTCTCTCTCACTCTCTCTCTCTCTCTCTCTCTCTCTCTCTCTCTCTCCTTTTGTCTTCTTTCTATCTTACCAGATGAAAAAGGTTGGGAAATTTTGGGTGGCGCCTCTCGGCGAGCTGAAATCCTCCACATGAGTAATAACCAGTGGGTGGGAAGCTAAACACATAGGAGGGAAAATTGAGGGATGCTAAAATACTTGGACCACCAACTCTGTAATCTGGACATACTTTACAAGGGAGGCAGGACGCCATGGCTCCCCGGGGAGCGAAGGAAACTATGGGAGTATCACCCATGTAACCTACTTTGACATTTGGACACTTTACGTCACTTTATACACTTTACGTCACAACCCCTTGCCGTAGGACACGCAGAAAAGTGAAATGTTGGATTTACTTTAAAGTGTTACGTCAAGTGGTTCCACGCAGCGGTGTTAAATGCTTTCTAATTCCTTAACAAACCAAGTTGCATCACACAGCTGCATGGAACAACAAGTTGACGTTACATTTTTCAGTGTTACGACCAAGGGCGTAGTTTTATGGGGGCGGGGCACAAAACCCTGTAGGGGGGTCCGGGGCACGCTCCCCCAGAAATAATAAAAAAAGAAAAACCCGGTTTTAAACTGCCATTGTACAAGAGTTGTCAGCAAAGAGAAACATGTGTCATGGCCATATGATAAGGCCTCCCTGTACTGATAACAAAGAGTGGACAACAGCACAAGAAAGCAACAGGCAACAACGCGCAGCCCAACACGTGTTGCCCCCTACCTGTAATGCTGCACACCGTCAATGCTGCACAGCTTGGCAAGGTCCGGCTGCTGTACCGCATGCAGCGTTCTCATTCCTCATACTGAGCTAAGCTAGCTAGCAAGGTTACCCACCAGCTTAGCGACGCATCATGAAGTTACCACACTAGCACAACACAGTACTCTGAAACCAATGTACACGCTGTATAGAACACAGCATCCACGATAAGCTCGCTGTGAGCCGCTCCTATCAGCGTTATAACCGTTACTAGAGTTTATGTGCGCGTGGCTCCACAGCGTCTGTACTAGCTAAAGTTAGCCTTCCCGCTCGCTGGCTAGCATTGACGGGAGCTAGCAAAAACACATGTACTTCATTAAATACGTATGTTTCATCCGCAGGTTTGGTCACAACGACGCGTTTATCTTCTAAATGGGTAAGCACACTTTGTCCGGGAGGGAGGTTACAAACCTGCGGGCGATGGGGAACAGAGCAGGACTCGTCGCTGCGGCCTTGGAGGGTCGAGAGCGCCGCGTCATTACCTTTCCCGCCGGGATTCCCGGAAGACCCGCCCCTAACTCTATCTCTGATTGGCTAACCCTATCCCTAACCTCGACCAACCTAATCAACGGAGGCAACGGGTACTAGCCAATCAGAGGCAGAGTTCCCGGAATGCGGGTCTGAAAAAACAAAACAAGGCATGAGCGTCACTGCCACGTCACCGCAGTCACGTGTCAGCGGGCCGCCGCCAGCACCAAACACATGGGGGGGTTGTTGTTGTTATTGTTGTTGTTGTTGTTACTAATACTTTTACATATTGTGGGAGGGGAATGACATGAATGCTGGCACATACAGGAAGTATATATCCAATATTATATGTATATTTATTCATACATCTAGTAGTGGATGTTCTTGTTATTGGGGGGGTTCACTTACCCCCCCACATTGAAGGGGACGGTCCGCCCCCCCCCCGGTTCCGACGCCCTTGATTACGACGTCTCCCGGTTCAGTCAGTAGGAGCAAGACAGAATACCTATGCTGAATAAGAGGGAGGACAGCAGAATGGTCAGGATGCAAGGAGTAGAGGTGATGAAGGTGGATGAGTTTAAATACTTGGGGTCAACTGTCCAAAGTAACAGGGAGTGCAGGAGAGAGGTGAAGAAGAGAGTGCAGGCAGGGTGGAGTGAGTGGAGAAGAGTGTCAGGAGTGATTTGTGACAGAAGGGTACCAGCAAGAGTTAAAGGGAAGGTTTACAAGATGGTAGTGAGACCAGCTATGTTGTACGGTTTGGAGACAGTGGCACTGATGAAAAGACAGGAGGAGGAGCTGGAGGTGGCAGAGATGAAGATGATAAGATTTTCATTGGGAGTGATGAAGAAGGACAGGATTAGGAAGGAGTATATTAGAGGGACCGCTCAGGTTGGACAGTTTGGAGACAAAGCAAGAGAGGCAAGATGGAGATGGTGTGGACATGTGTGGAGGAGAGATGCTGGGTATACTGGGAGAAGGATGCTGAATATGGAGCTGCCAGGGAAGAGGAGAAGAGGAAGGCCAAAGAGGAGGTTTATGGAGGTGGTGAGGGAGGACATGCAGGTGGCTGGTGTGACAGAGGAAGATGAAGAGGACAGGAAGAGATGGAAACGGATGATCTGCTGTGGCGCCCCCTAACGGGAGCAGCCAATAGTAGTAGTAGTAGTAGTAGTAGTAGTAGTGGTGGTAGTAGTAGTAGTAGTGGTAGTAGTGGTGGTAGTAGTGGTAGTAGTAGTGGTGGTAGTGGTAGTAGTGGTAGTAGTAGTAGTAGTAGTGGTGGTGGTAGTAGTAGTAGTAGTGGTAGTAGTAGTAGTAGTGGTAGTAGTGGTAGTAGTAGTGGTGGTGGTAGTAGTAGTAGTAGTGGTAGTAGTAGTGGTAGTAGAGTAGCAGTAGTGGTGGTGGTGGTAGTAGTAGTAGAGTAGTAGTGGTAGTAGTAGTAGTAGTAGTAGTAGTAGTGGTAGTGGTATTAGTGGTGGTAGTAGTAGAGGAGTAGTGGTGGTAGTAGTAGTAGTAGTAGTAGTAGTAGTAGTGCTAGTAGTAGTAGTGGTAGTAGTGGTAGTAGAGTAGTAGTGGTGGTAGTAGTAGTAGTAGTAGTAGTAGTGCTAGTAGTAGTAGTGGTAGTAGTGGTAGTAGAGTAGTAGTGGTGGTAGTAGTAGTAGTAGTGGTAGTGGTAGTAGTAGAGGGGTAGTAGTGGTGGTAGTAGTGGTAGTAGTAGTAGTAGTGGTAGTAGTAGTAGTAGTGGTAGTAGTGGTAGTAGTAGTAGTAGTAGTAGTAGTAGTGGTAGTAGTGGTAGTAGTAGTAGTAGTGCTGGTAGTAGTAGTGGTAGTAGTGGTAGTAGAGTAGTAGTGGTGGTAGTAGTAGTAGTAGTGGTAGTAGTAGTGGTAGTGGTAGTAGTAGAGGGGTAGTAGTGGTGGTAGTAGTGGTAGTAGTAGTAGTAGTAGTAGTGGTAGTAGTAGTAGTAGTGGTAGTAGTGGTAGTGGTAGTGATGGTAGTAGTGGTGGTAGTAGTAGTAGTAGTGGTAGTAGTAGTAGTGGTGGTGGTAGTAGTGGTAGTGGTGGTAGTAGTGGTAGTAGTAGTAGTAGTAGTAGTGGTAGTAGTGGTGGTAGTAGTAGTAGTAGTGGTAGTAGTAGTAGTGGTAGTAGTGGTAGTGGTAGTAGTAGTAGTGGTAGTAGTGGTGGCAGTAGTAGTAGTAGTGGTGGTAGTAGTACTAGTGGTGGTAGTAGTGGTGGTAGTGGTGGTAGTAGTAGTAGTGGTAGTAGTGGTGGTGGTAGTAGTAGTAGTAGTAGTAGTAGTACTAGTGGTGGTAGTAGTAGTGGTGGTATTAGTGGTGGTAGTAGTAGTAGTAGTAGTAGTAGTACTAGTAGTGGTAGTAGTAGTAGTGGTAGTAGTGGTGGTAGTAGTAGTAGTAGTAGTAGAGTAGTAGTAGTAGTGGTGGTGGTAGTAGTAGTAGTGGTAGTAGTGGTGGTAGTAGTAGTAGTAGTAGTAGTAGAGTAGTAGTAGTAGTAGAGTAGTAGTAGTAGTAGTAGTAGTAGTAGTGGTAGTAGTAGTGGTAGTAGTGGTGGTAGTAGTGTCGGTGGTAATAGTAGTAGTAGTAGTGGTAGTGGTGGTAGTAGTAGTAGTAGAGTAGTAGTAGTAGTAGTGGTAGTAGTAGTAGTACTAGTAGTGGTAGTAGTAGTGGTGGTAGTAGTGGTATTAGTGGTGGTAGTAGTAGTAGTAGTAGTACTAGTAGTGGTAGTAGTAGTAGTGGTAGTAGTGGTGGTAGTAGTAGTAGTAGTAGTAGAGTAGTAGTAGTAGTAGTAGTGGTGGTAGTAGTAGTAGTGGTAGTAGTGGTGGTAGTAGTAGTAGTAGTACTAGAGTAGTAGTAGTAGTAGTAGTAGTGGTAGTAGTGGTGGTAGTAGTGGTGGTAGTAGTAGTAGTAGTAGTAGTAGTGGTGGTAGTAGTAGTAGTAGAGTAGTAGTAGTAGTAGTAGTAGTAGTAGAGTAGTAGTAGTAGTAGTAGTAGAGTAGTAGTAGTAGTAGTAGAGTAGTAGTAGTAGAGTAGTAGTAGTAGTAGTAGAGTAGTAGTAGTAGTAGTAGTAGTAGTAGTAGTAGTAGTAGTGGTAGTAGTAGTGGTAGTAGTGGTAGTAGTAGTAGATGTCTGCCAGTTTATTTGTCGGTTATTTGTCGGTTATTTGCAGTAGTCGTTGTCTGTTGTTCTTCCGGTTTTACTTTGACGCTCCCAGCTGTTGCGTCGTGTCAGTTTCCCGCCCCTGCATTTGTCCCTATGTCTTCCCTGTACCCCACACCTGTTCCCCTTCCCTCATTTACTGCAGGGATTCCCAAAGTGTGGGCCGCGGTCCCCTGATGGGCCGTGAAGGTACTGCAGGTGGGCCGCAAGAGGTCGTTCAACAATAAATAAAGGTTTTTAACTTTCAATGTTTTAATTAAGTTTGAAATTACCACAAAATATTTATGTATAATATTTGCATTTAAACACAGAATTGCTCTGTTTATGGAATACAAATCTTAGTCTCGTGTGTTGATCAGAGTTGGCATTACAGGGATGGGATTTCACATTGGGCCGCGGCATTCCTAAGTTTGGGAATGACTGCCCTGGTGTACTGAGTCTGTGGGATCTCCCCACTCCGTGCCGGTTTGTCTTGTCTGTTTCCTGTCTGGCGACTCCGCCTGTTCTTCCGACTGTCTCGTTTCTGGTGTTTTCTTTTCTTGTGTCACAGCTTTTGTCTCCCCTGACCTCAGCTTTCTCTTCTCCTTGCTGCATTTAGGTTGCCAGCTCTGACTGACCTGTGTACCAAACCTTTGGCAAGTAACAGATTGTTTGTGCATTAAACTGAGTGTTACTGAATCTCCCTGTGTGAGTTGTGCGTTTGGGTTCTCACCTGTTAGTTCAAGACTCACCTGTCTTCCTGTTAATCCGAAGCACTTTCTTCGTTTTTTGGTTTTGTGTGAGACCATAGGCGGATTGTGAGAAAATGGGCCCCAGGGCACAGCTGTGTAAAAGCCCCCCCACCCCCACCTCCCCCTAAGCAGGGCAGGAAGGTGTACTGACTTGCAGTCAACAGCACAATAACTAACTTCACCTGTACCTCAACAGGTTTTACAGCACACAGACACACAATTAACACCAACAGCATATTAACTAAGACACACATTCACCTGCAGTTCCCTTCAGTTGTTCAGTAGGACTTTTGGGGCTCTGCTATTGACATGAATGACCCTAGCCCGAACCCTAACCCCTAGCCCTAACCCTAAGCCCTAGCCCGAACCCTAAGCTCAAGCCCGAACCCTAAGCCCTAGCCCTAACCCTAACCCCTAGCCCTAACCCTAAGCCCTAGCCCGAACCCTAAGCCCTAGCCCGAACCCTAAGCTCAAGCCCGAACCCTAAACCCTAGCCCGAACCCTAAGCTCAAGCCCGAACCCTAAGCCCTAGCCCTAGCCCTAACCCTAACCCCTAGCCCTAACCCCTAGCCCGAACCCTAAGCCCTAGCCCGAACCCTAAGCTCAAGCCCGAACCCTAAGCCCTAAGCCCTAGCCCTAACCCTAACCCCTAGCCCTAACCCCTAGCCCTAACCCTAAGCCCTAGCCCGAACCCTAAGCTCAAGCCCGAACCCTAACCCCTAGCCCGAACCCTAAGCCCTAGCCCTAACCCTAACCCCTAACCCCTAACCCCTTTTTCTCCACACTTGTATTCGGCCAAGACTACCACATGCCTCCTCCGAGTCGCCAGCCGCTTCTTTTCACCTGACAGTGAGGAGTTTCACCAGGGGGACGTAGCGCTATTCCCCCAGTTCCCCCTCCCCCTGAACAGGCGCCCCGACTGACCAGAGGAGGCACCAGTGCAGTGACCAGGACACATACCCACATCCGGCTTCCCACCCGCAGACACGGCCAATAGTGTCTGTAGGGACGCCCGACCAAGCCGGAGGTAACACGGGGATTCGAACCAGCAAGCCCCGTATTGGTGGGCAACAGAATAGACCGCTACGCTACCCGGACGCCCCCTGATTGACAATTTCTTGACCCTCCTCCCCAACGACCTGTGAACTCTCGCAAGATCGTTAAAGGCAGCATACGATGACTGGGGTCCTACTTGTGTTGCCAGTCTTCCGGCCGACACACGACAACAATTCATGGCACCGTGATCGCCTTCTGACATGGTGACCATTGTGAAAGACAAAACTAGCGTGTAGTCTGATCCCAGCTTCGGGGACCCCCTGAGCCCTCGGGCCCCTGGGCCCGGTAGGCCCGTTCGGTAATACACCCATGCTCGCGATGACACCCTGTATGCCAGGGGTGCCCAACTCCAGGCCTCGAGGGCCGCAGTGTCTGCAGGTATTTGCTGCAACCATGCGCTACACCACCTGATTGAACTAATTCCTTTCCCTCCTTGGTCCAAGAGGGGAGCTAAATCAGGTGGTGTAGCGCATGGTTGCAGCAAATACCCGCAGACACTGCGGCCCTCGAGGCCTGGAGTTGGGCACCCCTGCTGTATGCTGTCTGTACGGCAGACTGTATCCCCAGAGGCGTCTTACCCACATATACAACACTGTCGTGACATAAAGTCAAAATCAATATCTTTACATGTTTTAATTATTAAAATTGGTCTATTGAAACACAATAGATTATGACAACAAAGTGTAGAAACAAAATAAAAATATTCCCTATTGTCACCTGCTCTGGAAGATCTGTTTAAAAAAACAATCGAGGAAAGAATATTAATGTGGGACATACTTCACAATGAACAATCAGAACATTCAATAGCACGGTTTTCATTTCTACACACCTTCACATTAGAAATGAGCGACTCTATTTTGTGTTCCTTCATTTTAGCGCACAACGGAGAGCTGAAATTGTCTTCACAGTTTCTTCAAAATCCTTCACACAAAGTGGAAAGAGGCCTGACTCACGGAATTGAATTGTTTTTCTCTCTCTCTCTTCGTCTGCCTCCACATCGTCGCCTTTCGTGTCACCCTCGACAAGCTTTGAGTTGTCGTGTAAGCTGGGGGGGGGGGGGGTCTCCAGAGTCACCGTCTCTCAAATGCCTGTGTGATTTCCTCCTTCGCTGAGATCCTGATGAGAAAGTTTGCAGGGGGTGGCAGAGTGCTGCCAAGCTCCTTTTCCTAGGACGTGATTATCCCGAGTCACAGAAATGCACAGGCGTGTGTGTACCAGCTCCTAATGACTGAGGTCAAGTGTCGGCGTGGCCGCCGGCAAGGTCGGCAACACGCCTCATCCAGAGACCTGCTCATCCGGAACGCCTGTGAAGCAGATGCAGCGCTCATCGTCTGTCAGTGAAGCTGTTCCTTCACTCACCTTCTGAGAATAAACAAACAAAAACCTGAATAAATATGCAAAACTTTCAACAG
This sequence comes from Lampris incognitus, assembly GCF_029633865.1. Classification (NCBI taxonomy): domain Eukaryota; kingdom Metazoa; phylum Chordata; class Actinopteri; order Lampriformes; family Lampridae; genus Lampris; species Lampris incognitus. The sequence goes on from NC_079218.1 coordinate 3,802,859, forward strand.
CAGAGCGCCAAAACATAATGGGAAATCCAATATACATACTCTGTGCAGTCGGCACACATTGTTTTTTTTTTTGCTCATGGGAGAAAGAAAACATTAGCATTATCTCAAAAGTCATGCTTCAGAAGGTGTGTTGCAGCGACGGACAGTGTCTCCTTCTCGACAAGCGGTATGAAGCGTTAACCTGAGAACCTACGAGTCATGTAACCGCGTGTGAAGGCGACGCAGGATGTCTGAAAGGTGTACAGTAAGCTCCCTCCACGCCTGCAAAGCAACATCGTCCTTTTTTCTTGGTTTTTTGTTGTTTTGGGTTTCTTTTTGGGATGCAAAATGTCCCCAACAATGAGGTCAAATAATATTACATGTTTTTTTCCCCCGCTGTCATAAATTAAAAGTTAGAGCTGCAGTCATATTTTGCAAAATAGATCATGGCAAATATATATGGACAGATGATCACCTTGAATAAAGTAGTCCTGCACATTGCTACCGTGCAATGATTTCTAAACGTCTCTTGTGCATCAGCGCCACCTGGGTAACTCAAATCTCCACCAGCTTCTCTCTCCAGCCTCTCTAAATTTGGCTCTCCACCTCTTTTGGTATTCAACCGTGTGTCAGAATTAACCATCAGATTAGATGGATAAATACTTTATTGTCCTACGAGAGGATGTTTGTCTTCACCTTTTGTACATTATTCATATACTCGGTCGACTGTTTATCCAATATGGCTGAAAACACCAAACCGAATCTGTCCGTCTGCACTTAGAGCTCATAATCACCGCGCTGATTAACGTCACAAATCGGATGGAGCAAAAACATAATGAGTATAACGCAGAAAAAAACAAACAACAACAACAAAAAATAACAACAGTGGTGCTAACCAAATATTTATGAAGCTCACTGTCTGGGTAAGTACTACTGTATGATGATACAACACATTCATCGTGAAACTCATATTTGTCCTTTACAGTTATTGTTACGGTGGCCATCGCGTTCGACTAGACTCCATAATGGCTCCTCAAACGAGTCTCTCGCGTCTTCTGACAAACCTGTAGAAAACCTAACACGCCCTTAAATGCTCTTTAGTGTCACTAGTTTGACATGAGAGCCGGCCCGGCACAGTTTGAAAGGGGGGACAGCATTTGCTGTGTTGTGAAGACATGGAGGTCAAAGTTCATATTGTCCGTTTCCCTCTCTACAACTACTCCAGTTCTTCTCTGTGCTCCATACTCAGATCTCCCCTTCCTCCCCCACCAGCCATATGTCTCCCTCTGTTATCTTCCTCTCCGTCCTCCTCCTCCTCCTCTTCCTCCATCCCTTCATCATCTTCTTCCTCTTCCTCCTCTTCCTCCTCCTCGGTGCCGTCCATGGAGTCATCGGCTCCCAGCATGGCTTGCTGCATGGCCAGGGTGGCTGAGTCCGAGGACAGTGGCTGAAGGCCGTCCATGTTCAGGGGGTCTGGGGGTGCATAAGGATAGTCAGTGAGGTGTTGGGATATACACATGGCGTAGATTAGAAAAATATAAATACAGTAACAAACGTAATGCATTCCAACGAAATGATCGTCTAGCCAGTAACTCAGGGAGAGATGTATCACTTGTGGAGAGAAAGAGATCAATAAAAATCAAGCACAGATAAGATGAACTTGTGTTTTCCCCTAAACAAACTTTTTGGGGATACTGAAAGTATCAGCGTACTGTCTGAGTTGTTGCCTGACTGAGATCTGTGCGTCTGCAGAACTCCGGCCACAATGGAGTCGGGCCAGAAGCGCTGCGTGGGACGGTGCTGCGACTTCATCTTCTTAGCTTTAGGAGCCGGGTCGGGGTTACTGGCATCCAGCATGGGTTGGAGGATACGCCTACGAGCGTTGATAAACCTTGGACAAAGAGTCAGAGAGACACAGGGAGGAGGTTGGCATGGAGCGCCCAGATGCTTAGTTTAAAGCACTGGGGAATTTTGGGGGGTTTTTTTGTTGTTGTTTTGTTTTGCGATATGTGCTGTGATATTCAAGAACTGGAAAGGATTTATATGATTTCAACAGATATATGTAGCTTTTAACTTTCAAAGCTACACTGGCAAAGAATTTATCACTCCAGCAGTGATTTGGGTGATCTTAGACAGGGAAGTTGTCCAAGAAGTCATTAAATCAGACTAAATTATACAGTTCATCAGATGCACTAGACGCTTTACCTCGTGAGTAGTTATTAAAAACACAGCTTGCTAGATGTTGTTTTCTGTCAGAAATACCAGTTTTAGCCTAACAGGGCTTCTATTGCCTCCTTCACTGTGTGACTATTGCGCTTTAGGTCTGTGGTGTACTTGACCTAGCTAGCCACAAGATGGCGCCACAACATCGGCAATGTTGACAGAGTGCTCTGTTTAAGGTTAAAGCCACTAAAACCTCTTCTCAAAAACACCACAGGCCTCATGCAGGGTCTCCCTCTACAGACCGACAGACGACCATACGGACGCTCAGAGCTGCAGCGCCTTACCAGTTGTTCACTTGTAACAGGGTCAGATTTGTTTGTGCCGCAATCTGCCGCTTCTCGTCTTCTGTCGGGTAGGGATGCTGCAGGGATCAGAAAACACAGCGGTGACTCTGGGTCACTTTATTAGTTGTATCTAATGCCGCTCGCCCTAGCCACTCTTGGGTCCAGCAGCTGTACAGACTGACTGTAAACTCCACGTTTTCTTCTTTCTGGCCTTTGTGAAATGCTGCGCCTCGTCCTCTAACCTCTGCTAGTATGAAGCAGCTAATCCCCGTCCTCCATGCCTTCATCTCCACCCATGAAACCCTAACACTTCCCTTGACCTAGAAACCAACTTGCCATCCAACATGCATCAATTTTTCAGCAAGTGACTGTTTTTAAAGCCACACACACACACGCACACATACACATTCACGTTTCTCTAGTTATGGGGCCCCTTACTGACTACTGTCGTTCTCCGGGGCCAGTTGCACCAGTTGTAAGTCCTTACTAAGTCTAGTTGTCATGTAGGTATTTATTAAGCCAGAAATTACACCACAACAGATACAAATGGGTTGCACCACTCCAGCTAGTCATGACTGAGAACTTAGTTGTTACTAAATTCTTACACATACTAAGTAGGAGGAGTCGTCACTGGAGTTAACTAATGGAGAGCCGTAAAACGACAGCAATAACGCTAACGGACCAAATTTAAACTACGACAAACTTAATAACAGCCGGCTTAGACTGTTTGTAACTCTTACATGAAAACAGGGGAAAGAGTCATAACTGGGGACTGATTTATGTTACATTTGCCTGGTAACTGATTCAAGTTACATTTGTCTTGTAACTGATTTATGTTACATTTGTCTTGTGCCTGGTAACTGATTTATGTTACATTTGCCTGGTAACTGATTCAAGTTACATTTGTCTTGTAACTGATTTATGTTACATTTGCCTGGTAACTGATTTATGTTACATTTGCCTGGTAACTGATTTATGTCACATTTGCCTGGTAACTGATTTATGTTACATTTGCCTGGTAACTTATTTATGTTACATTTGCCTGGTAACTGATTTATGTTACATTTGCCTGGTAACTGATTAATGTTACATTTGCCTGGTAACTGATTTATGTCACATTTGCCTGGTAACTGATTTATGTTACATTTGCCTGGTAACTTATTTATGTTACATTTGCCTGGTAACTGATTTGTGTTACATTTGCCTGGTAACTGATTTATGTTACATTTGCCTGGTAACTGATTTATGTTACATTTGCCTGGTAACTGATTTATGTTACATTTGCCTGGTAACTGATTTACGTTACATTTGTCTTGTAGCTGATTTATGTTACATTTGCCTGGTAAATGATTTATGTTACATTTGCCTGGGAACTGATTTATGTTACATTTGCCTAGTAACTGATTTATGTTACATTTGCCTTGTAACTGATTTATGTTACGTTTGCCTGGTAACTGATTTAAGTTACATTTGTCTTGTAACTGATTTATGTTACATCTGCCTGGTAACTGATTTATGTTACATTTGCCTGGTAACTGATTTATGTTACATTTGTCTTGTAACTGATTTATGTTACATTTGCCTGGTAACTGATTTATGTTACATTTGTCTTGTAACTGATTTATGTTACATTTGCCTTGTAACTGATTTATGTTACATTTGCCCTGTGACTGATTTATGTTACATTTGCCTAGTAACTGATTTATGTTACATTTGCCTGGTAACTGATTTAAGTTACATTTGCCTGGTAACTGATTTATGTTACATTTGCCTGGTAACTGATTCAAGTTACATTTGTCTTGTAACTGATTTATGTTACATTTGCCTGGTAACTGATTTATGTTACATTTGCCTGGTAACTGATTTATGTCACATTTGCCTGGTAACTGATTTATGTTACATTTGCCTGGTAACTTATTTATGTTACATTTGCCTGGTAACTGATTTATGTTACATTTGCCTGGTAACTGATTAATGTTACATTTGCCTGGTAACTGATTTATGTCACATTTGCCTGGTAACTGATTTATGTTACATTTGCCTGGTAACTTATTTATGTTACATTTGCCTGGTAACTGATTTGTGTTACATTTGCCTGGTAACTGATTTATGTTACATTTGCCTGGTAACTGATTTATGTTACATTTGCCTGGTAACTGATTTATGTTACATTTGCCTGGTAACTGATTTACGTTACATTTGTCTTGTAGCTGATTTATGTTACATTTGCCTGGTAAATGATTTATGTTACATTTGCCTGGGAACTGATTTATGTTACATTTGCCTAGTAACTGATTTATGTTACATTTGCCTTGTAACTGATTTATGTTACGTTTGCCTGGTAACTGATTTAAGTTACATTTGTCTTGTAACTGATTTATGTTACATCTGCCTGGTAACTGATTTATGTTACATTTGCCTGGTAACTGATTTATGTTACATTTGTCTTGTAACTGATTTATGTTACATTTGCCTGGTAACTGATTTATGTTACATTTGTCTTGTAACTGATTTATGTTACATTTGCCTTGTAACTGATTTATGTTACATTTGCCCTGTGACTGATTTATGTTACATTTGCCTAGTAACTGATTTATGTTACATTTGCCTGGTAACTGATTTAAGTTACATTTGCCTGGTAACTGATTTATGTTACATTTGCCTGGCAACTGATTTATGTTACATTTGCCTAGTAACTGATTTACATATTACTAAGGTTTTACCAGCTACACCTCTCCTCACGCTTGAATGGTGCAACCCAAATTAGCAAAGCACTAGTTTACGACTTACTAGCTAATACTATGAACTTAGTAAACACTTCATACGTAAACTCAGTGGCAAATTTAATATAATGACTGGTACAACCCTGTGCTGGCAGCTGACTGTCCTCAACTATCAGAACTACATGCCTCACCTTAACCCTGAAACCAAGTCCTGATCCTAAAATGGCCCCCTGAAGTAGTGAGGAAGGGCCAGAGTGCCCTCCCCTTGCAAATATTATCCTAATATCCTCAATCTGATGGTTAAAAATTCAAAGTGGTCTTCAAAATATAGCTGAAAAGGAACCCCCCCCCACACACACACACACACACATACATTTCATCTTTTCCCCCCTCTCACCATCAGATGCTGAAAGAGCCAGGAGCGCATGATGTTGGTGGCGTGCTTGGGCAAGACACCTCTCTTGTTTTTGGACTTCTTGTCTTCACTGTCCAAGAGGGACGATAGGTCTACGTTTACCTTCTCAATCAACACCGGGGGCACAAAAGGGAGATAAAAAAAACAAAAAACAAAAGGAGCAGATGACGAATTGGTTATTGTTGCCACGGAAACAAAGGAGAGTGCCAATTACCTGTCTTTCTTTGGCAAGGGCAGAAACGCCTCCCCAAGTGTCACCATGGTAACGGAATTTGAGTAATGATACTTAAAATATAAAAAAGAAGCACCCTTGACTGTGTGAGACACAAGGAGGTCAGTAGTCTGAATAACAGATGAAAAAATCCAAACGTTTTGAATAAATGTAAAAACCTGGGGGGGGGGGGAGTAAATAGAACAAAAGTAGGGTTAGGCAATCCTTTGATCAAAAGTTGAACAATAAACTGAAAATATAGATGTATAATAGATGTATGATAAATATATAATAGATGTACAATAGATGTACGATAACAATATATAATAGATGTACAATAGATATATAATAGATGTATGATAAATATATAATAGATGTATAATAGATGTATGATAAATATATAATAGATGTACAATAGATGTACGATAAAAATATATAATAGATGTACAATAGATGTACGATAACAATATATAATAGATGTACAATAGATATATAATAGATGTATGATAAATATATAATAGATGTATAATAGATGTATGATAAATATATAATAGATGTATAATATATATATAATAGATAGACAATAGATGTATAATAGATATAGAATAGATGTATGATAAATATATAATATATGTATAATAGATATATAATAAATAATAGATGTATAATAGATATATAATAGAGATACAATAGATGTATAATAGATATAGAATAGATATACAATAGATGTATGATAGATGTATGATGAATATATAATAGATGTATAATAGATATAATAGATAGACAATAGATGTATAATAGATATAGAATAGATGTATGATAAATATATAATAGATGTATAATAGATGTATAATAGAGATATAATAGATAGACAATAGATGTATAATAGATATAGAATAGATGTATAATAGATATATAATAGATATATATAGATGTATAATAGATATATAATAGAGGTACAATAGATGTATAATATATATAGAATATATAATAATAGATATATAATAGATATACAGATATGTGGCAGTCAGTAATAAAGCATTCCTATGTCATCTACTCTGACACCATCTGCAAAGATCTTGTGCATCATATTCTGCTTTTTATGGACACACATGTCAGTATGCACACACACACACACACACACACACACACACAATTACCCGATGATCTCTACCACAACCACAACTTCAGGACTTAAACTGAACAGTACTTGTGTACCACTGCAGCAAACAGTACCGGTAGAAGTGGGGACACTTAATGACCCCCCCCCCCCCCAATTTGTGATGGCTAAAACACTTCAAAGCCAAAAAACAGGAGAACTTCCTGTTTACAGGCAGGACAAAATGCATGAATAAACAAATAAGGAAAAGTGCTTAAGAAATACATCTGAATTAATTTCATGCAAAGTGCAGTTGTAGAAGATACATGAGGAACCGACGCTCGGAGACACATGACCCACACACAGATAGGCACGTAAACACCGAGCCACATGCAAGAAAACAAAACACACACACACACACACACAAACACACACACACACACACACACACACACACACACACACACACACACACACCCTGCTCGCACACAAACCCCTGCAACCCACAACGCCCATAAACACGAGAGCACAGATCCCACTTGCACACACGATCCGCACAACTCCCACAAAACAAGCCTCATTATAGTTGCAGCTGGGGCGTCACGTGGCTAACCCGCTCCCTACCCCCCCCCCCCCAGCCCAGAAAGCCAGGCTGAATTAATTGATGGCACAGAGCACAAGTACCATTCCTGGGAGCTTGCTGGCGAGGTAGCTACAGGTCTGTGTTATATTCCCAGTCGGCGTGTCGCGCCCCGCCTCCCTCAGGTATTCACCGAGGCCTCCTCGTGTCTGTCAAAGCACAGAATAAGTAACCTGACGCCGGGTCACTCCTGCCACTAATGCCGCCATTAATCCAGCACTGCTAACCCCCCCCCCCCGCTCCAAAGTTCTTGTTCAAATCTGCAGCTCTGCAGACGGGGTGGCGAGGCCAGCTAATCACCGGTCCTTCGGTCTACCTGGGTAGGTCATCTGATTAGCGGGATGCAGATATACTCCGAGTCTCTGAAATGATGCTCTCTGAATATCAACTCAACAATGGCAATGAGCTCCCCCCCCCCCCCCACTAACGCACGATAACTCTTGCATCATAAGTCACTTTTCTCCCCCTCTCAATTGCACCCGGCCAATTACCCCACTCTTCTGAGCCGTCCCGGTCTCTGCTCCACCCCCTCTGCTGATCCGGGGAGGCCTGCAGACTACCACGTGCCTCCTCCCATACATGTGGAGTCACCAGCCGCTTCTTTTCACCTGACAGTGAGGAGTTTCACCAGGGGGACGTAGCACATGGGAGGATCACGCTATTCCCCCCCAGTTCCCCCTCCCCCCTGAACAGGCACCCAGACTGACCAGAGGAGGCGCTAGTGCAGCGACCAGGACACATACCCACATCCGGCTTCCAATTGTGTCTGTAGGGACGCCCGACCAAGCCGGTGGTAACACGGGGATTCGAACCGGTGATCCCCGTGTTGGCAGGCAACAGAACAGACCACCACGCCACCCGGACGCCTGCATCACAAGTCACTCCTGCCTCTTTATCATGAAGCATATGCAGCAGAGATGTTGCACAGAAGAGGTTGAATGAGTAACTACATTTTACCAGACTCGGTTAAGGGTGGCATTCCCCGCCTCATGCAACACGGTGTTGGGTACGGGTATGTTTCAGCCATGCTGCCGTATCCACTCACATTCAGGGAGCCAGAAAGGAAACCGAATCACTCTTTCTCTCGACTCCACATTAAAGCATGACTTTGATATCTCCTCACCGATAACAATAAGCTGGCAGGGGAGTGCACAGTGTACATGGGTGGAGTCTGTGGATCATTTCGTAGCGTTGACGTCTTGCTCGATCAAGGTGGGGTCAACACAGGAACCATGCCAACGACAGAGTTTGGATGTTGGTAATGTCAGCAAAGCTTCTGGCTTGCAAATGACGTATGTGCAAGGCTAATGATGGGCGGCACGGCGGCCCAGCGGTCGGCGCTGTCGCCTCACAGCAAGAAGGTCCTGGGTTCGAACCCCGGGTCGCCCAACCTTGGGGGTCGTCCCAGGTCGTCCTCTGTGTGGAGTTTGCATGTTCTCCCCGTGTCTGTGGTGGGTTTTCTCCGGGTGCTCCGGTTTCCCCCACCATCAAAAAGACATGCATGGTAGGCTCAGTAGTCCTGTCTGTGCCCCTGAGCAAGGCATGGCAAGACCAACTGGAGTTGGTCCCTGGGCGCTGCAGCTGCTCACTGCTCCTAGCTACACACCTAGGATAGAGGATTAATGAAGTAGTAAAAAAAATAAAAATAAAAAAGACGGTCCAACAGGGAAGGTAATAGCTCCAAAAAAAGAAAACAAAGGTGAGGGTTTTATTCACGTTTGTAAAAAGGTAAGCAGACAATAAGCTCATGGTGCACTGCAGGGAACACTTTTAAATCTCATCATCCCTTTGTTGCATGTTGCTATTTATGCCCCTAACTGCCCCCTTGCTATCAGCCAGCAGTCATCATCATTAATACTGTGCTTGCTAAGCTGTATCGTATTGAAAAGACGGCAATAAAATCAGATGGTCAAGTGCTGCACCCCATTATTCCTTTCTGCTCTGGGGCATAGGTGGAGTTCCACCAGTACTAGTTTTATGTTTTAGGTCCATAAATGTAGAGAACAAATAAAGAAAAAGAATCTATGCTCGTATGGTCTCCACATTTCACGATACCACGTTGTGCGACCAACCGTGTCTAGAAGGTATCAGAGTATTGTCGATCAAGTCGTCCACATTTCCTGAGGTGCAGTGACTGGCAGAAGTCTGCAGCTAATATGGCGGCACACTGTGCTAGTATAGCTCGTACGATGAGCGCCCAGTCGTAGCTGCTTTCTAGTTCGCCCCGTGGACCTGGTGAGTGCATGGCTGGACCGGGCTTGTCCAAATAAGGGTTTCAGTTACGACATGAGCTTCCAGTCATCACGACGAGCCAGAAATCATCCCTCTACAGAGTTCCAACTTTGACATGAAAAACTTTGAGTAGTGACACTCAAAGCGCTTCACAGTGAAGGGGGAAACTCACCTCAACCACCACCCGTGCGTAGCACCACCTGGGTGATGCACGGCAGCCATGTTGTGCCAGGACGCTCACCACACATCAGCTTGAGGTTGGGGAGGGAGGAAGCGTTGAGTGAATTATATGGCGGATGATTAGGTGGCCAGATGGAGAGAGCCAGGTTGGGAATTTTGCCAGGACACCGGGGGGGGGGGGGGGGGGGCCTACTCTTTTTGATAAGTGCCGCGGGATCTTTAATGACCACAGTGAGTCAGCACCTCGGTTTAACGTCTCACCCGAAGAACAGCACCTCCTCCACCACAACGTCCCCGTCACTGCATTGGAGTATTGGCTTTTTTGTTGTTTTATTAGGACCAGAGGGGAGACTGCCCCCTACTGGGCAGTTTTCCTATGAGGTCTCCCCTCCAAGTACTAGCCAAGCCCACACCTCCTTAGCTTGCGTCACTCAGCAGAGCCAGGGTACATAGTATGTTACTGGGCTATGAAGGGCCTTGAAGGTGAGAAGCTGAAATGGGGACGATTCAGTCACAGTTTGGAGACCGAGCCAAAGGGGGGGGGGGGCTACCTGAGCAGCACACTTCTAAACAATGGCGGCAGCAGTGAATGACAAAGGTACTTGTGAGGAGGAAGACATGTCACTGAAAACGAGTCACATTAAGGCAGATACAGTGGCTGTTGACACGAGTGTCTCTCCGCTGCCGCTGTAATTAGAAACACAACAAACACAACAAACACAACTGCTTCCGTGACCATTTCTGCTGGGCCATATCTGAGCTGCACAGCCCCCCGGACCCATCCCAAGAGGGCATGGACCAAGTACGCTTTGGACAGACCCGCGACTCTGAAATCATCTAATCTCCCTATCGGCAGCAAAGACCGGCGTGTTTGATGTGTGAGGCTTATCTGGCTCGCAGGGTTACTCCACCTCCTGGTTTTCTGTTATACCCAAGGCCGTCCTCTAGTGTTGCTCAGGCAAGCAAGGGTCCTCTGAACGTTTATACCTGAATATTCTTCCCCCCTTTTCTGACCTGGTGGTGGTACATCTTACCAGGTACTTCCCAGCTCTGCATCTTGGTCAGTGGGGTTTTAGCCACTGTAAAGCTTTCCCCCATATTTCCTTTTAAAGGGGTGTCGCTTGTTAGTTGTTGGGCCAAGAGAGGAGTGGTCATAGTGCTGGCATCAAAACCACATGCTGTCATCCTGCTCCTCTTCTTCACTTTAACTTAAACACTTATTAAAGCTCGTCCTGAAGTGATGCTGACACTTCCAGATAATCTGTTCAAACATCCTCCTTCCTCACTTACATCCTCCTTCCTCACTTACACACTCCTTCCTCACTTACATCCTCCTTCCTCACTTACATCCTCCTTCCTCACTTACATCCTCCTTCCTCACTTACATCCTCCTTCCTCACTTACACACTCCTTCCTCACTTACATACTCCTTCCTCACTTACACACTCCTTCCTCACTTACATCCTCCTTCCTCACTTACATCCTCCTTCCTCACTTACACACTCCTTCCTCACTTACACACTCCTTCCTCACTTACACACTCCTTCCTCACTTACATCCTCCTTCCTCACTTACACACTCCTTCCTCACTTACATCCTCCTTCCTCACTTACATCCTCCTTCCTCACTTACATCCTCCTTCCTCACTTACATCCTCCTTCCTCACTTACACACTCCTTCCTCACTTACACACTCCTTCCTCACTTACATCCTCCTTCCTCACTTACACACTCCTTCCTCACTTACATCCTCCTTCCTCACTTACACACTCCTTCCTCACTTACACACTCCTTCCTCGCTTACACACTCCTTCCTCACTTACATCCTCCTTCCTCGCTTACACACTCCTTCCTCACTTATATACTCCTTCCTCACTTACTCCTTCCTCACTTACACACTCCTTCCTCACTTACACACTCCTTCCTCACTTACATCCTCCTTCCTCACTTACACACTCCTTCCTCACTTACACACTCCTTCCTCGCTTACACACTCCTTCCTCACTTACATCCTCCTTCCTCGCTTACACACTCCTTCCTCACTTATATACTCCTTCCTCACTTACTCCTTCCTCACTTACACACTCCTTCCTCACTTACATACTCCTTCCTCGCTTACATCCTCCTTCCTCACTTACATCCTCCTTCCTCACTTACATCCTCCTTCCTCACTTACACACTCCTTCCTTACTTACATCCTCCTTCCTCACTTACACACTCCTTCCTCACTTACATCCTCCTTCCTCACTTACAACCTCCTTCCTTACTTACACACTCCTTCCTCACTTACATACTCCTTCCTCACTTACTCCTTCCTCACTTACACACTCCTTCCTCACTTACATACTCCTTCCTCGCTTACATCCTCCTTCCTCACTTACATCCTCCTTCCTCACTTACACACTCCTTCCTCACTTACATCTTCCTTCCTCACTTACTCCTTCCTCACTTACACACTCCTTCCTCACTTACACACTCCTTCCTCACTTACACACTCCTTCCTCACTTACATACTCCTTCCTCACTTACTCCTTCCTCACTTACACACTCCTTCCTCACTTACATACTCCTTCCTCACTTACTCCTTCCTCACTTACTCCTTCCTCACTTACACACTCCTTCCTCACTTACACACTCCTTCCTCACTTACACACTCCTTCCTCACTTACACACTCCTTCCTCACTTACATACTCCTTCCTCACTTACTCCTTCCTCACTTACACACTCCTTCCTCACTTACATACTCCTTCCTCACTTACTCCTTCCTCACTTACACACTCCTTCCTCACTTACACACTCCTTCCTCACTTACATACTCCTTCCTCGCTTACATCCTCCTTCCTCACTTACATCCTCCTTCCTCACTTACATCCTCCTTCCTCTTACACACTCCTTCCTCACTTACATCCTCCTTCCTCACTTACACACTCCTTCCTCACTAACATACTCCTTCCTCGCTTACATACTCCTTCCTCACTTACACACTCCTTCCTCGCTTACTATTACTTCCTCACTTACACACTCCTTCCTCACTTACACACTCCTTCCTCACTTACACACTCCTTCCTCACTTACACACTCCTTCCTCACTTACATCCTCCTTCCTCACTTACATACTCCTTCCTCACTTACATATTTCTTCTTCACTTTCACACTCCTTCCTCACTTACATCCTCCTTCCTCACTTACATACTCCTTCCTCACTTACATACTCCTTCCTCACTTACACACTCCTTCCTCACTTACATCCTCCTTCCTCACTTACATCCTCCTTCCTCACTTACATCCTCCTTCCTCACTTACATACTCCTTCCTCACTTACATATTACTTCCTCACTTACACACTCCTTCCTCACTTACATCCTCCTTCCTCGCTTACATACTCCTTCCTCACTTACATATTACTTCCTCACTTACACACTCCTTCCTCACTTACACACTCCTTCCTCACTTACACACTCCTTCCTCACTAACATACTCCTTCCTCGCTTACATCCTCCTTCCTCACTTACACACTCCTTCCTCACTTACACACTCCTTCCTCACTTACATCCTCCTTCCTCACTTACACACTCCTTCCTCACTTACACACTCCTTCCTCACTTACATCCTCCTTCCTCACTTACACACTCCTTCCTCACTTACACACTCCTTCCTCGCTTACATCCTCCTTCCTTGCTTGCAGTGTGCCCGTTTCTGCTCACAATGTGCAGGAGTTGCCCAATTTTACTCCTCACAAAAGGTTTTTGTGAAAAACATAAAATCTGGGATATTTGTGTTAGATTTCAATGCACATTCCCAAAATCAGGATGGTGTTTGCATTTGTCTTTATGTGCTCAAATGGCCAAATGTGACGGGACCATCTCCACAAAGTCTTGTAAACATGGAACAAAGTGATTCCTTCAGGATTCCCACTCTCTCTAGGAAATTATTTTCCACCACTTCTGCTTGAATACAGCTGTTGCTCACAAACGGTCATACTATTCATTCAGTATCAACTATTGGTGGAAGCCTCACCCCCCCCACACACACACAATTCCTCAAACAATTAACAGTTGTTCCATTTGTAACGTGATATTTCTCACCAAGTTGGGAACTGAGATGGTGAATGTGGTGAGATGGTGAACGTGGTGAGATGGTGAACGTGGTGAGATGGTGAACCTGGTGAGATGGTGAATGTGGTGAGATAGTGAACGTGGTGAGATGGTGAATGTGGTGAGATGGTGAACGTGGTGAGATAGTGAACGTGGTGAGATGGTGAACTTGGTGAGATGGTGAACGTGGTGAGAAGGTGAATGTGGTGAGATGGTGAACCTGGTGAGATGGTGAATGTGGTGAGATGGTGTACGTGGTGAGATGGTGAACGTGGTGAGATGGTGAATGTGGTGAGATAGTGAACGTGGTGAGATGGTGAACCTGGTGAGATGGTTTATGACGTGGTGAGATGGTGAACGTGGTGAGATGGTGAACGTGGTGAGATGGTGAATGTGGTGAGATGGTGAACCTGGTGAGATGGTTTATGACGTGGTGAGATGGTGAACCTGGTGAGATGGTGAACGTGGTGGGATGATGAACGTGGTGAGATGGTGAACGTGGTGAGATGGTGAACTTGGGGTATGTATGTTCATGCAGGTGCAACGCTGTGAGGTTGGACACAACAGCATACTAAACACACCAGCAGTCCCTAACAGGACTGTGTAACATGTAGCTGGTCACAGAACATACCAACACAGCACACCACCCAAACTTCAAACACGGACGTGCACTCTCCCGGCCCTGAAAACATGGCTGAAAACGTGCAGCATCACTTGATATTCTAACTTTACAATTTTTCCATGGCTTCAACAATAATTCCAGGATGTCTGATCATTTCTTTTAGCATTTTTCAAGGAATTTTCCACAGCTGGAAAACTAGTCTATAAATTCCCAGGTTATCCAGAACACATTGGGACTGTGTCTGTCAGCGGGTGGGCAGTAAAAATGGGGAGGGGGGGGTTTAAAATAATATGAAGGGAGCCATTAAAGAAAATAACATATTGTGAAGGCTGATAGGGTGGGAGAAAAGCCATGCTGGCCTTAAAAAGCAGCGGATGGGAGGCTCACCTGCGAGTTCTGGATCTGGATAGTTCCTGGGGGCAACGTCTGAGTTAACACCTGCCCTTGCGATGTCACCATGGCAACCGGCTGGTACAGCGTCCCACCTGGGGGGGGGGGGGGGAGAATTTGGCCTCATGAGTATCAAGCGGCGTCTCCGTAGTGGCACTGCTCAGTGCAGCCGGGTCTTCTACTTCAGCACACTTCCCATCAGCCCAGAGAAGACGCCACGTAAACGAGGGAGGGATGCCATTAAGTCAAGGTTTGTCTCTTCCTTTAACCCAGAAAGAGAAGACAAGAGCGCTGCTTTGCCACGCTCTTAATTAGCGGTGATCAAGGCCCTCTTATCGCAGTCTGTTTGAGCGGTGAATGTGTAGCGATCAAAGGCGAGGACATTGATTTATTTTGGGGTAAGAGGGATTTCCACGGGGCAGGATTAACATTTTACTGTACTGGCTCGACATTACACCAACCTATCCATCCATTGCTCTGCGTCGGGACGCCAAACACGGCTCGCTGCTACGTCTGTAAACAAGAGTCGACAACCTCTTTTTATCTCCACCTCAAGTCAACCAGTAATCCAAATGGGTCTACCGCGGGAAGAATCGGTCATGTCACGATGATCGCTGGGAGAAGAAAACTCTGCTCAGTAAATCAAACTCGATTAGACATCTGCACCCTTGTTTCTCTTTTTGTTATAATTATTATCACCACAACCCAGCTTATCACTGTGCACAATGACTTTTCGCTGGAGGCTTTAAAATGCACAGGGGTCGATGATGAAACGCTCGTTCACCGGGGTCTGTGAGAGACGAAACATGATGAACGCACAATTTATTCATTCTAGCAGGTTCTGTGTGTAACCCTGCCCGGAAGCCCACACTGACGTGTGGTTATTTTACTTTTCGACCAAATTCACACCATAAATCCAATCTGATTGTGACGACCTGAATGGCTGCAGGGTGGTCAGATGGATGTCTGTGAGACCTGTCTGTAATGTTCGGGAGGAGCCGGGCGTTTGTGTGGCGAGATGTTCTCAAACAGACTGAGATGGGGCGCAAACTTCTGAACTGTTTCCCAAAACCCACTGGTAGCACCACTAACAAGGCCGGGTATTAGTCATTATATAAAAGAAGCATATGGGGCAACCGGGTGGCGTAGCGGTCTATTCCGTTGTCTACCAACGTGGGGATCGCCGGTTCGAATCCCCCTGTTACCTCCGGCTTGGTCAGGAGTCCCTACAGACACAATTGGCCATGTCTGCGGGTAGGAAGCCGGATGTGGGTATGTGTCCTGGTCGCTGCACTAGCGCCTCCTCTGGTTGGTCGGGGCGCCTGTTCAGGGGGAAGGGAGACCTGGGGGGGAATAGCGTGATCCTCCCACACGCTACGCCCCCTGGTGAAACTCCTCACTGCCAGGTGAAAAGAAGCGGCCGGTGACTCCACATGTATGGGAGGAGACATGTGGTAGTCTGCAGGCCTCCCCGGACCAGCAGAGGGGGTGGAGCAGAGACCGGCTCGGAAAAGTGGGGTAATTGGCCAAGTACAACTGGAGAGAATAAAGGGGAAAAAAATCCCCCCCCCCCAAAAAAGAAGCGTATTAAAACTTGAGATGTGAATAGATTGATGACAGTTACCAAAGCGGGGGGGGGGGGGGTGAATAGGAGTAGTTTCAAGGTCTCACTGCACAGGAATGACAGAGACCGACCTGTGCAGCAGCTTGACTCGATGATGTCTGTATCATCACAACACTCAATACGATGAGTGTGAAGACCAGCTTTTGCTGTCAAAGATCATTTCTGTACCTTCCCACGCAGCTTTTTGTCCTCCCCTGGCAGCCATTCCTAACACCATCATTTGCTTTTTAGTACCAGCATCGCCACTTGTGGTGCATCCAAAATAAATCACTCCGTATTACAACGCAGTTCAGTCATGCACTCAGACGAGAGGCTGCAGAGAAAACATGAGGGGGTTGCTGAGACCAGCTGCCAGCCACTGTTGTTTCAGGTTACTGTGAAAACCTGTCTAGTGGCTAAAAAGAGGTTTCTGAGGAGAGTTTGATTGTATGATTTATTTTGCACGCTCACAGCATGCTAACTGTGAGTGCATCTTTAAAGGAAATCTGCCTGTGACTGTTTGTTTTTTTTATTAGAATAATTTAAGTCCATCCATCCATTATCCAAACCGCTTATCCTGCTCAGGGTCGCAGGGATGCTGGAGCTTATCCCAGCAGTCATTGGGTGGCAGGTGGGGAGACACCCTGGGCAGGCCGCCAGGCCATCACAGGGCCCACACATTCACACCTAGGGACAATTTAGTACAGCCGATCCACCTGACCTACATGTCTTTGGACTGTGGGAGGAAACTCATGCAGACACGCAGAGAACATGCAAACTCCACGCAGAGGATGACCTGGGACGCCCCCTTGCCCCCATGTTGGACTACTCCAGGGCTCGAACCCAGGACCTTCTTGATGTGAGGCGACCGCGCTAACCACTGCTCAACCGTGCCACCAGAATAATTCAAGTATTTGATTTAATTGCAAATGTGGACTGTAATCTGCTTGGCTAGCAGATGCTTGGAGGCTAAATTCAGCAGTGAGCCAATTCAAACCCCCCCAAAATGTAAAAAAAATGTTTTTTAAATGTGCATGCATACATCTAACGAGCCCAAATAATCCATTTTGGAAAACAGAAAATTAGAAATACGAAAGAAAAATATCACAAGCCAACACACAAAAGTCTATCATTTTGCATATATTTGTGTTTTATACATTTGTGTTGTCAATGTGTGTGTGTGTGTGTGTGCATTCACTCACCTGACACCACCTGGGAGTTTATGGTAGTCATGGCAACGTTGCCCTGTTGCAGAGCCCCAGCAGGCACCACAATCCCTGAAGGGTTAACAGAACTGGAGACAGAAGTCATGGGTGGAGAGGAGGTCTGAATTAGTTCCTGGGGGATCATAGAGAGACACCAGTGAGCAAATACGAAACAGCAAATATCTGTCCTTCCTCGTTCGGAGAAAAAAAAAACTCCCAACGGCACATGCTGTGTGACGGTAAATGCGTTTCTGTTTTTTTTCTCCACCAGTTCATCAGCAACAACATCCAGACCCTCGCTGGCTAGCTGTGTGTTTGGAGGTTAATTAAAATGCAATAAAATCCATGTCGTTACCTCACATGGGTGAAGCATGTCACCCGCAGAGTATTGATCGCTAACCTGCTGCATGCCGAGAGAGGTCTGGGAGGGAGAGTAGGGTCCTCCTAGATCATTGCGGAGCAGGTTGTCGCTGTGCATCTTGGTCTTTAGGCAGGTGATGTAGCGGTTGCAGAAGTCCTTGCAGAGCTCATTAACCTTCTCCAGCTCCAACAGGTGGATGCGCAGGACCTGAATCGCCTTCACCATCTGAAGGAAATGGACGTAGAGATACAAATGCACAGGATCTACTTGGAGCAGAGGCAACTGATGCGGGTGCAAGAGTTGCCAGCCATCTGCCCCGCTGAGCTTACAAATGCCTTGCAAATCAGAGGCAACGCAGGGTTGCCAACTCTCACGCCTATGCATTGTGACATGCTGTCTTCTGCATCCTCATGCTGCCCAAACAATCCTCACACCAACACACCGCGACAGTAACACACGAACAGGTGAGCGCACTATGGTCCAAGTCTCTCTGGCAGAGTGATGGTTAAACCAGCGCCTTTGGCTCCAGAAGATAGCTGAGTATTCAAAAACCAGGGGTTACAGAGGGGGGTTTCCATGGAGCTGCATCTTGAATTACTCTCTGATTGGTGCTCGATTCTTATCTCCCTGTTGACTGGACAGCCGCTCAAGTTCACGCCGTATTGAATGGCGTTCAAGCAAGCAAGTCACATTCCAACTAACCTGGCATGAACCAAGCCAAGGTAAGATTTCACTGTGTGTGTGTGTGTGTGTGTCTGGAGTAGGAAAGATTATTGTGTTGTTTCTGGTTCTTGCTACCATTCTGATTCTCCAACCATCCATCCATCCATCCATTATCCGAGCCGCTTATCCTGCTCTCAGGGTCGCAGGATGCTGGAGCCTATCCCGGCAGTCACTGGGCTGCAGGTGGGGAGACACCCTGGACAGGCCGCCACATTCAAACCTAGGGACAATTTAGTACGGCCGATTCACCTGACCTACATGTGTTTAGGCTGTGGGAGGAAACCGGAGCACCCGGAGGAAACCCACACAGACACGGGGAGAACATGCCAACTCCACACAGAGGACG
Source organism: Lampris incognitus (assembly GCF_029633865.1). NCBI lineage: Eukaryota > Metazoa > Chordata > Actinopteri > Lampriformes > Lampridae > Lampris > Lampris incognitus. The sequence goes on from NC_079218.1 coordinate 3,822,189, forward strand.
ACCCGGGACGACCCCCAAGGTTGGACTACCCCAGGGCTCGAACCCAGGACCTTCTTGCTGTGAGGTGACCACGCTAGCCCCTGTACCACCCATCATTCTGATTTTCCTCTTCCTGTAAACCAAGGGTGTCAAACTCCAGGCCTCGAGGGCTGCAGTGTCTGCAGGTATTTGTTGCAACCGTGCACTACACCACCTGATTAAACTAGTTCCTTTCCCTCCTTGATCCAGGAGGTGAGCTAATTAGTTAAATCAGGTGGTGTAGTGCACGGTTGCAACAAATACCTGCAGACACTGCGGCCCTCGAGGCCTGGAGTTTGACACCCCTGCTGTAAACCCTTGTTACTGCCGTCCCGGGGGGGGGGGGGGATGCGTAGTCAGGCTGTATCCTTAAATCTGAGACCTAAGCTGCCATAAGCTGCACACTTTTTAAAACCCTGATGGTGAATTGAGTCCAAATATGTGCACGTGATGAAGTGCACGTGCACGTACATGCGATTAAGCCCACGGCATCAAAACATCACTCCAGCCAGGTACCCAAAGTTGGCAACCCTGCGCAAAGTTTTGCACCCATAAGCAAGTGAATATCTTATTCTTTGAAGTAACTCCAAAACCAAGCCCCATAAAATGTAATGTCGAGCAATAAATCCGGGCTCCTCTCCACTGATAGTCATCTGAAGCTCACTGCCCTGACTGGAGTTCAGCACACGAGCTGAAATCCCTCATTTATCTTTTTTTTATGGTAATTACCAATGTTTTAAACACAAGATATGCCTTCACATCCATTAAAAACAGCCAGGCTAATGTTACAAATTCCAAAATGTCTGTCTCCCTTTAATGATCACCGGCAGAGCTCAGACACGGCTTACAGCAGTTTCAAACCTATAAACTTTTGTAGATCAGGGTTTAGGAAATACTGACGGGTGACCTCAGTTTACCTTAACCTAACCGCTAGCCAATGCCAAACTTTACCAAAACTCTGCCCTGCTGAATGGAGAAGTGGAGGTTGGTGGTGACGGGTGACTGTTGCATTGTGGATGAATCCATTAGGGAAAGGATGTTGTACAACCACATGGCCAACAACGACTGCCCAATGTGAGTCCAGCATCTGCCGCACAGCGAGGCTTTGAAAGTGACATCAATTTCCATTTCAACTTGGCTTTTGGAAATCATTCCTTTAAAAACGTGTTTGACAAGGCATCCAGGTAGCATGGTGGTCTCTCCCATTGTCTACCGAAACCGGGATCGCCGGTTCGATTCCCCGTGTTACCTCTGGCTTGGTCGGGCCTCCCTACAGACACAATGGACTGGGTCTGCGAGTAGGAGGCCGGATGTGGGTATGTGTCCTGGTCACTGCACCAGCGCCTCCTCTAGTTGGTCAGGGCGCTTGTTAAGGGGGAACTGGGGGGAATAGTGTGATCCTCCCATGTGCTACGTCCCCCTGGTGAAACTCCTCACTGTCAGGTGAAAAGAAGCGGCTGGCGACTCCGCATGTATGGGAGGAGACATGTGGTAGTCTGCAGCCCTCCCCGGATCGGCAGAGGAGGTGGAGCAGAGACCGGGATGGCTCGGAAGAGTGGGGTAATACAATTGGGGAGAAAAGGGGGGAAAATTCCAAAAACAAAAACAAAAAACAACCCCCCCCCCACATTTGACCTAAAACCCCACACTAAGCAGATTTTTCCGTCTTCTCGAAACAGCTCCCATGCCCACCAACAAGTGGGCTTCTCCTCTATGCCGCAGACTGTGGTGCACTCCCTCAATTAACAACTCAAGGTCACTGCAACGGATAGGAAAGTGCTTGGCCAAGGAGGAGATAAATCAGCCAATTAAGCTACGCTGGTTTAATCAGGGGACC